>NW_020201202.1:25015-39165 GCF_001531365.2 Cynara cardunculus var. scolymus | reverse complement strand
AAACAAGAGAAACTGTATGCCAAGATGTCAAAATGTGAATTTTGGCTACGAGAAGTTCAGTTTTTGGGGCATGTTATCTCAAAAGAAGGGATTAAAGTAGATCCACTCAAGATTAAAGCTATTGAAAAATGGGAACCTCCAAAGACTCCAACTGAAGTCAGAAGTTTTCTTGGATTAGCTGGGTATTATCGGAAGTTTATACATGATTTCTCTCTTATAGCTACTCCATTAACGAAGCTGACCAAGAAGAATGTGAAATATGAGTGGAATGAAGCACAAGCTCAGGCATTTCAGATATTGAAGGATAAGTTATGCAGTGCACCAATTCTATCGTTACCAGATGGAATGGAAGATTTTGTAGTTTATAGTGACGTGTCAAAGATGGGTTTGGGTTGTGTACTAATGCAACGTGGAAAGGTAATAGCTTATGCTTCTAGACAGTTAAAAGATCATGAAAGACAGTATCCTACTCACCATATGGAATTGGCGGTAGTAGTGTTTGCTTTAAAGATATGGAGGCACTATTTATATGGAGCGAAATGTCAAATCTTCATAGATCATAAGAGCTTACAACATCTGTTCCATCAGAAGGATCTGAATATGCGTCAGAGAAGGTGGTTAGAATTGGTAAGTGATTATGATTGTGAAATTTTGTATCATCCAGGAAAGGCAAACGTAGTGGCCTATGCGTTAAGTCTACAAGACAATAGTGGAACTATCAAAGCTATAGCTTTATGAGTTGAGTTATTACCCAATACTCGAGAAGAGTTACGAGAATTTCAACATGAGGCAATGAACGAGGATAAGATCAAACAGGAAAGATTGGGTGGATTAATATCTAATTTGGTGAAAGATGACAAAGAATTCTTGAAATTCCAGAACAAAATTTAGTTACCATGCTATGGTGATCTCAGAAAACGTATTTTGGGTGAGGCTCATAAGTCACGTTTTGCAATACATCCAGGTACAAATAAAATGTATCSGGATTTGAARCAACATTATTGGTGGCCAGGTATGAAGAAAGATATTGCTAAACATGTTGAGCAATGCCTGACATGTCTTTAGGTAAAGATTGAACACCATCGTCCTTATGGTAAGTTGCAATCTTTAGAAATTTTAGTTTGGAAGTGGGATCATATCACTATGGATTTCATAACCAAATTGCCGAGAACATCGAAAGGGTATGATGCTATATGGGTGATAAGATCGGTTATCTAAATCTGCACACTTCTTACCAATGAAAGAGTCATATTCAATGGAGAGATTGGCAAAATTATACATTGATGAGGTAATGACACGACATGGTGTTCCTCTATCAATTGTTTCTGATAGAGATAGTCGGTTCACTTTTATGTTTTGGAAGAGGTTCCAAAGAGAAATGGGTTCACAAATTAAGCTAAGTACAACTTATCATCCTCGGACTGATGGACAGAGTGAACGAACTATCCAAACTTTAGAAGATATGCTTAGAGCATGTGTAATTGATTTGGGAGGAACATGGGATAGTCATTTGGCTTTGGTGGAATTTGCATACAATAATAGCTACCATTCAAGTATTCAGGTAGCACCTTTTGAGGTTCTGTATGGACGAAAATGTAGAACTCCTTTGTGTTGGAATGAAATAGGTGAAAAACAGTTAGCTGGGCCTGAGTTAGTTCAGCAAACTGCAGATAGAATTGGAGTAATACGGGAACGGATGAAAATGGCACAAGATAGACAAAGAAGTTATGCAGATAAACGTCGAAAGCCGATTGAATTCCAAGAAGGTGATAGAGTGATGTTAAAGGTATCACCTTGGAAAGGAGTGGTACGTTTTGGAAAAAGAGGAAAATTAAGTCCAAGATATATTGGACCATTCACTATTATTGGAAGGATTGGGGAAGTGGCATACAAATTAGAACTTCCTTTGGAATTAAGTGGAATTCATGACACGTTTCATGTGTCAAATTTGAGGAAGTGTTTAATAAGTCCAGATGTGGCAGTACCATTACATGAGATTAAGGTAGATAAGAGATTATGCTTTGAAGAAACCCCTGAACAGATTACTGACTACAAAGTAAAGAAGTTACGAAACAAAGAGATTGGGTTAGTAAAGGTTCAATGGCGTTATCATAAGGGATCAGATGCTACCTGGGAATCAGAATCAGAGATGCGGATAAAATACCCATACCTTTTTGTTTAAATGGAATTTCGGGACGAAATTCTTTTAAGGAGGGAATGTTGTAATATTCAGGTTTCATAATTTTTGGTTTTAGATTTAGAAATTTGTATATATATATTAGATGTGTGTGTGTGTGTGTACGTGTGAGTAATTGTTTTAATATTTAAGTGGATGGCGGTTTATGCACTTGCTATAAATAGCAAGTGCATATGAGATTTAAAGACTTACTGAGATTCTGGAGTACAAGTCTTTTGAGAGAGTGCAGACTGGTTCAAATCCATTCAACATCTTTTGGTAAGGTGAGTGTATTAAAGCTTTGAGTATAAAATTATTTGCATACAATTCATTAGTTATTAGAACTGGTTATTTATGATTTATAGTTCATATTGTGCGGATATTTCCTTAAATCGTCCATGTGATGACCGGATTGATATCCGGACAATTTCATCCGGATTATAAACCGCTCAAGCATTGTCCGGATCTTATCTAAATCGGACAAGGGTTGAACGATGTATTGTCCGGATTGCTTTAAATCGGTCAAGGGTTGGACGATGTATTGTCCAAACTATTTTAATCGATTAAGTTGTGAGCGGGGTATTGTCCATACTTGATATCCGGACAAAGATATTAACTTAATTCTAAGTGTTAACCGGACAAAACTTATACGAGGTGCTGTCCGGATTATTGACCGGAGATGATGGTTACTCTTGATAATCCAAGTGTTTGTCCTGATTACATATCCGGACAAGGTTGACCGGACTTCAAATCCGGTTAATGTGTTGAAATGTTTTGAGATGTAATTGCGGTGTAACCGCGAGAGAGATGTAATGCCAGTGTAACCGTGAGAGAGATGTAATGGCAGTATAACCGTGAGAGAGATGAAATGGCGTTGTAACCGCGAGAGAGATGTAATGGCGGTGTAACCGCGAGAGAGATGCAATGGCGGTGTAACCGTAAGAGAGATGTAATCACGGTGTAACCGCGAGAGAGATGAAATGGCAGTGTAACCGCGAGAGAGAGGTAATGGCGGTGTAACCTTGAGAGAGATGCAATGGCGGTGTAACCGTGAAAGAGATGCAATGGCGGTGTAACCACGAGAGAGGTGTAATGGCGGTGTAACCGCAAGAGAGATGAAATGGTGGTGTAACCGCGAGAGAGATGTAATGGCGGTGTAACCGCGAGAGACATAAATAAGTTTATGTATCAGAACAGGTTTGATTCTAAACTGATTGTTTGGAAAGTATGTTGTTTGTTTGAGATTTATACACTCACTAGACCTTTTTGGTCTAGCGCTCAGCTGTTGGACTAACCTGTTTTGCAGGTCATCATACCTCGCAAGATAAAGGCAAGGGAAAAGTTTAGAATGAATGACATTTAGTTATTCAAAATGTATTTTAAGAAAGTTTTTGTTTATCTGTATTTTGTAAACAATGTTACATTTGGTGTTATAAGTATGATGATGTGAATTATCTGTACATGGAATATGTGGGTTGTTTCACGTGATAATAACAATTTGAAGAATAGCTAAAATAGGTATTGTAAATGTGTATGAAGAGAAATTACACAAGTAAAATCTCAAAGAAATACCTGATCAGAAATGATACTCGTTTTGAATCAACTCAAATTTCAAAAACACTTATCAACACCCCCTAGAGAATAGATTTCATCATCAAACAGATAAAACATTAATCTTTTTTTGAATCACTTACGAAATTGAAAACATTTCAGATCAGATTTGAAGAGCAAGTCCTGAACTGGGTGTTCAGAAACTATAATCAGGAAAATTATACACTCCCCCTGCATCATGTATCATATAAATGATGTTTCTCATCAGCCCAACATATGACACACATACAAAACAGATTAAGTAGATTTTGGTACCCAGACAAACATGGGTCCTACTTTGTTAGTACAAGTTTGAGGAATGTTATAATTGTTCTACCATCTGTTCTTATCAGATAATTTCTTTTTAGATCTTTTAACAGGTAAATCAGATTTGCAATAAGAACCATACCAATCATTATCATACCTGTTATTCTCATACCAGTTGTTCTCGTATTTGGTATAACCATCCCAACTGTTTTCATGCCAGTTGTTACCATACCATCTATTGATGTTCTTCTTGTTGACAAAATCATTTGTTCCACAAGTTGAGCATCAAATTCTTCTCTTACTAAGAGTGATCAACTGATTAGTAGACTTCATGTTGCAAGGAAGAACAACATTAGTCGCAAATGATTTCTTGTTATCAACAGATTTATGAGAATTTACAAATTCAGCTTTATTCACCCAATCTTGTTTTACTATAAAAAAATTATTGTTTGATTCAATGACATAACCTTTGTAAAACTGATTTGAAATATGAGACTTGTTCTTAGAAATAGTTGATTTAGGACTACTTGAAAAACTGTTAGATTTGACACTGGAACAGTCATAAAAGTAGGTTTTACACTTAGATTGAGAAATAGCTGAGCTTTCAGCAGTTGATTTAGAAAATTCTTTTATTTTTTTAAGCAACTGATCTCTCTCTTCAGTAACTAAATCATATTGCTTTTTAAGTTTAGATCTCATATTCATCTCAGTTACAAGTTCTGTCTTTAAATCAGACAATTTCTTTGTAGTTTCAGAGAACTTACCTTCCAACTCTCTCCTTAACTTCTCAAATTCTTTCCTTTCTTTATCAAATTATGTTCTTTCTACTTCAAAACTTCCCTTATCATTATTTGAAGCAATGTTAAGCCATTTCTTTTTCTCAGTTAGCTCTTTAACAATTGTTGCATTCTTTTTTGCAGTATTCTTTTTCTCCAAAGCAAAAACTTTTTTCTCCTCATTTAAAGTTTTCTGCTTCACAGCAATGCTATCAAACATTTCCAAATTTTATTTTGACGTTCTTCCAAATACTCTTTCTTCTCATTATCAAACTTGGCTCTTTCCAAGATGATAATTTGTTCAAATTCAGAGATTTGCTTTGAAAGCTTTGTATTATTCAACTCTAAAGGTTTTATTTTGCTTTCAAAAGAATTTCTTTTGGCATCAAACTTTTTCTCAGCCTCTATCAGCTTATCCTTCTTCTTTTCCAGTAATTCCTTTCAGTAGTCAATTCATTCTTAGCTTTATGAATTTTCTTTGTCAACTCCTCATTCTTTTGGATTTGCTTTACATTCCTTTCTTGCATATTAGAAGAAAAACCTTTATGAATGAATTCATCTATTTCTTCTTTCAAGGGCTTCTTCTCTTCAATAACCATCTCATACTCTTTTAATATACTTTTAGCCCAATCTAAATTTGAATGATTCTCATAAAACACCTTTGCATACTTTTCTTTTTTCCTTTTTCAAATTTTTCTCCAAATCAGAAATTTCCTCTTTTAAAACCTTATTTTCTTTCTCGAAAGATAATGCCAATTGAAAAATTCACAAACAAATGATTAAACAACAATGATCTCGGCAATTCAAAACTTTGATTAAAAAATCAACTAATCCGCACACAAAATTCTCAAACTGATGAAATCAGTCAAATCACAAATTTGTTTATCCAGATGAGGAAGTCATCGAATAAAATCTCTGGATGAAGTATCCGGATATGGTCTCCGGATAACAAAGCAATCCGGACAACAAATTTAACACAAACAAACAATTATATTCGGATTCGCAAATCGCACAAACAAATTTCAATACTCAAACAACCGGATATGGTTAAATGTAACACATCAACAACAATGGCCGGATTCGGTCAATACGGATACATGCAACAACAATGACCGTATATGAATAACATGCAAAGTTGTTTGATTCTGGTGCAAATTTTTCGTTTGTATCACCATCATTTGCTCAATCTGCATGTTTGAATTCTATGCTACTTGATGACGAATTAGTAGTTGACACTGCTAATAGTCAGAAATCTGTTACTAAAGTATTCAATAATTGTATTATTGTTATTGAGGGGTATGAATTACCAATTCGACTGTTCCCTATGCCGATGAAAGATTTTAATGTAGTAGTGGGTATGGATTGGTTGGCAGAACATCAGGCCAGTATTGTTTGCAATAAGAAAATGATCAGAATTATTCTGCCAGACCAAGGAACAATTATTATTTATGGTGATCGTCAGAATCATCATACTAGTCTTCTATATGTGTTAAAAGCCCGAAAATCTATCTGGAAGGGGTGTTAGGTGTGTTTGGCATATGTTATTGATGTAAGGAAAGAAAAAGGGAAGCAAGAATTGATTCCGATTGTTAGTGAATACCAAGAAGTCAGAATCGATCTTATACCGGGGGCAGGGCCAGTTGCCAAGGCGCCGTAACGATTGGCTCCGTCAGAATTAAAAGAATTATTTGCTCAGTTGAAGGATTTAACTGATAAATGATTTATTAGACCTAGAACTTCATCTTGGGGTGATCCGCTCTTATTTGTTAAGAAGAAAGATGGATCTACGGAATGTGTAAAAAATATTGTGAATTAAATAAGTTGACAATCAAGAGCAAGTATCCTCTGCCAAGGATTGAAGAATTGTTTGATAAACTGGTGGGAGCAAGTTATTTCTCCAAGATTGATTTAAGATTGGGATATCATCAGTTGAAGGTCAGTGAGGAAGACATAACTACAACAGCTTTCCGAACCAGGTATGGGCATCATGAATTCTTAGYTATGCCATTTGGCTTAACTAATGCGCCCACAACCTTTATGGATTTGATGAATAGGGTATGTAAGGTATATCTTAATAAATTTGTTATTGTATTTATTGATGATATACTTATATACTCTAAGACCGAAAAAGAGCATGCAGAACATCTTTTCCTGATACTAGAATTGTTGAAAAGAGAAAAGCAATATGCCAAGTTGTCCAAGTTTGAGTTCTGGATAAGGGAAGTCCAAATTTTGGGTCATTTTATATCAGAGGAAGGAGTAAAGGTAGATCCAGCCGAAATTGAAGCAGTTGAAAAGTGGGAGGCTCCAAAGACTCCTTCTGAAGTCCGAAGCTTTTTGGGATTGGCAGGCTATTATCGTAAGTTCATCCAGGAACTTTCTAAGATAGACGTGCCATTGACCAAATTGACTCGAAAGAATGTTAAATTTCAGTGGGAGAAAGAACAGCAAACAGCCTTCCAACTGTTGAAGGATCATCTCTGCAGTGCGCCGGTGTTAACTCAACTAGATGGATTAGACGATTTTGTAGTATACAGTGATGCCTCGAAACTAGGATTGGGATGTGTTTTGATGCGAAGAGGAAAGGTGATTTCTTATGCGTCAAGGAAATTGAAAGATCATGAGAAGCAATATCCAACTCATGATATGAAATTAGCTACGGTGGTGTTTGTTTTGAAAATATGGAGGCATTATATTTTGGGGACAAAATGTCAGATTTATACTGATCACAAGAATCTGCAACATTTGTTTAGCCAGAAAGAACTGAATATGCGGCAGCGTCGGTGGATTGAACTTGTAAATGACTATGATTGTGAAATTCTTTACCACCCAGAAAAGGCCAATGTGGTAGCTGACGCTCTGAGCAGGAAAGAAAAGAGTGGGACTATTAAAGCAGTAGAAATGAGAATAAATTTGGTCCCTGATATCCACAGAGAAATTTTGAGATGTCAGAAAGAGGCCATAAAAGAAGATCTTGTTAAATCAGAAAGATTGGGTAAGATAATTTCAGCTCTGAAACCGAACGATGAAGGAATTATGTATTTCAAGGGCGAATTTGGGTACCATGTTTTGGGAATATCCGGAGTACTATACTAAATAGAAGCCATAAGTCTCGATACTCTATTCATCCAGGTACCAATAAGATGTATAGGGACTTGAAAGCTTTTTATTGGTGGCCCGGATTGAAGAAGGACATAGCCAGATATGTGGAACAATGTATAACGTGTCTACATGTTAAGATTGAACATGAAAAGCCATATGGAAGCCTTCAATCTTTGGATATTCTAGTATGGAAGTGGGATCACATTACAATGAATTTCGTCATGAAACTATCTCGAACTCCAAAGGGGTATGACGCAATCTGGATAATTGTTGATCGCCTATCTAAATCTGCGCATTTTCTACCTGTAAGAGAAAATTACTCTTTAGAAAAGCTGGCACAGATTTACATCAAGAAAATTGTAACCAGGCACGGTGTTCCATAATCTATTATCCCTGATAGAGATAACCGTTTCACATCAAGGTTTTGGGAGAGTTTGTAGAAAACCTTGGGGTATGAAATTCAATTAACCACAACCAATCATCCGCAAACTGACGGGCAAAGTGAAAAAATTATCCAGACTCTCGAGGACATGATAAGAAGTTGTATCATTGACTTCGGGGCATCGTGGGAAGATCATTTGCCACTAATAGAGTTTGCATACAATAACAGTTAACATTCCAGCATCCAAGCGGCTCCATATGAAGTATTGTATGGACGTAAATGTCGAACGCCGTTATGTTGAAACGAGGTAGGTGAAAGACAGTTAACGGGTCCTGAGATTGTTCAAGAGACTTCTGAAAAGATTGAACAGATCCGTGAAAGAATCAAAGTAGCAGCAGATCGCCGAAAAATTTATGCAGATCTTCGTCGAAAGCCGATAGAATTTTGTGTGGGTGATTTTGTGATGTTGAAAGTTTCGCCATGGAAGGGTGTTGTCAGATTTGGAAAGAAAGGTAAGCTCTGTCCGAGATATGTTGGGCCATTCAAAATATGTAAGCGAATTGGACCAGTGGCTTATCAGTTGGAGCTACCAGAAGAGCTTAGTCTGATCCATGATACTTCCCATTTATCGAATTTGCCGAAATGTTTAGCTGATCTGAGTCACGTTGTA
Organism: Cynara cardunculus var. scolymus; assembly: GCF_001531365.2. NCBI lineage: Eukaryota > Viridiplantae > Streptophyta > Magnoliopsida > Asterales > Asteraceae > Cynara > Cynara cardunculus. The sequence continues at coordinate 30,202 of NW_020201202.1, read as the reverse complement.
CCATTACCAGAAGTCAAACTGGACAGTAAGCTGAACTTTGTGAAAACACCAGAAGCCGTGATTAACCGAAAAAGCAGGGTGTTAAGAAACAAAGAAGTTAGTCTGGTTAAAGTACAGTGAAAGTTTCACAGAGGACTAGAGGCAACTTAGGAATTGGAATCAGAAATGAAAGCAAATTATCCAGCCATTACCCACATGCATGTTCCCTAGGTATTTATTATGTGAATTAATTGTTTATGTGGATACATGCTTACATGGATTAAATGCATGAGTATGTGTATTTTATGCATGGGAATATATGCATAATATATATAGGTGCACACACACACACACATATATATATATATATGTGTGTATACAAGATATAAAAATGCATGTGAGTGTGCATGTGATTACATGTATGTATGGATGGTTTTGCTTGGGAAAATGCATGTGGGTAATGGCTGGTTTAGCCGACTTTCCACATTTGGAAAGTATAAATAYGGGAAAGGGTTATCAGGCAAAAGTTTTTCTTGCCTTATTTGGGAATTGAGAGCATTTGAAAAGAGTTGTCCAGAGAATCAAGTTTGGATTCAAATTGACTTTTTCATCTTCAAATCTACATAAAGGTGAGTAATTTCTAAAATACTCTTTTAGAAGCTTTAATTATTGTTTTAGAAAGAACAACTTATTATCTTCAAAATTCGTTTTGTACGATTTGGATCTTATCCGGACAAGGAGTGATCGGATTAAGTATAAACCGGACATAATGTTGTCCGGATTGCTTTTAAACTGGACATGTGTTATCTGATTTAACTGTAAACCGAACAAGTGTTGTGTGATTTAGGGTGTTAGTGAGAATTTGAATTATGAAAACCGGATAAAGGTTTTGACCAAAGAAGTAGGAATACGACCAAGCATTGTGTAGTTTAGCCTTAAATCTCTCAAGGGTTGTGCATACTAGTTGTAAATCGGACGAGGGATTGTTGACCAGATAGTGACCAGATTACTTGTCCGGACGTTTCTTGTGGATGGAGGAATGGGAAGGTTGGCAATGAGATTTTGATGGAACAGATCATGTCTTTTGGAGCGTCAATATCCCCCATGATTTCGCGGCTGTCGGGGATGTACTCGCAAGTCTGCCAGTACTGTTGGACGTACCTAAATGGTACGCCATTGTCGACTAACATCAATGCCGGTTGTAGAATACAGTTCTGGAAGAACTTTATCATGATGGCATACTTTGCGTCAAATAGGTCGGTGCGAAGTTCGATCTCGTGGTTGTTTGGTTTTAAGGGAAGGAACACCAATGTGCGGCTATCGGCACCGGTGGATTGCACATGGCTGTCGTTGTTGTTTGATTCATGAGAGGCGGATTGCAAGTTGAGGTTGCAGGTTTTGAGGTTTTCAGATCGTCTGTATGTAGTTGCAGGTTTTGGGAGCGTAAAAAGGAAATGGTTTGGGGAAGATGGGTATTTATAGGTGGAGGAGGGGATCGTCCAAAAATAAATATACTATTTAAATGGTAATCATGATCGTGGGAGACGTTTGGCAAAAAGTTGATTTGGTGGGGATTGTGTTGCATCTTGACAGTATCATGCCATTAATGTTGGAGGACACGTGTCGTCATGGGGAGGGTGAAGAGGTTTATGGGGAACAGGCTGGTAATGTGTCAGGCTTTTGTGCAGGTGACGGTTGGATTACTTGGAGTAAAAAATTATTCCAAATAATATTTCTTGAAATGTCGCGCCAAAAACATTTTAAAAGTCCATCCAATTGTAAGATTAATACAAATTACGAAGTTTTGGTCTTCTAAAAACTCATGAAGTATAGTTTTTAGTCAGAAAAGTTGCAATGTGGTATAATCTTTAAAGAGTTTGCAATTAAGATGAGTTTTTTTTTAAAAAAAAAATTGTTTTGTCATGGAACCAGAGGAGCTCTTGTTGGACATGACTCATTAAATGGTGAACCAGAGGTCTGTGGTTAAACATACCCTTTTAGGGATGAGGAACCAGAGGTCTCTGGTTGCGCATGATGAATGAGTTCATCGTAGAAATGTTGGGTTGTATGTATAATGAGCCTTGGATAGAGAAACCAGAGGCTCTGGTTAAGCATGAACAACCCATGAAGTAGGACCAGAGGTGCTCTGGTTACATACACATGTTTTAAGTATCATATATCTAGTATTTTGGTGTCCAGAGGCTCTGGGATGGAAAATGCATATTTGTGCATGGAAAGTTCTTTATGATGGAAAGTTAATTATGATGAATGAAAAGCTCCCCCTAGAATGATGCATGGGGAGGAGATGGAGTGTAAAACTCCCCCTTGAACCAATAAGAGGTAGGTTCATTTTGATGACTAGAGGCTCTGGTTTATAGAACCAGAGGCTCTGGTTGCGAATGATGATGAAAGGATGATATGAAATGTGGCTAAGTGTGATAGTTGGGTATGAAAACGAGTGGGTCTTTGAGACCAGAGGGCGCTGGTTCCCAAGACATCAAATCCAGGGGCTCTGGTCTTTAGAACCAGAGGCTCTGGTTGTTAAGGTGAAGAATATGCAAAATGGTATGAATTGATGGAGCCTTTGAACCAGAGGTCTCTGGTTGCAAAGGCGATGCAAGCTAGTATGAGAAAATGGTTAAGTGCATGTAAGTGGTGATAGAATGTGTGCGCCTTTGAGACCAGAGTGCTCTGGTGCTAAAGACTTTGAATCCAGAGGCTCTTGTTTTTAGAACTAGAGGCTCTGGTTGTGAAAAGAGTACTTAGTGGAAAATTTTCACAAAGTATTGACTTTGGACTAGAGGTCTCTGGTTCCAAAGGCGAAGATTTTTTTTTGCTAAAAGTTAGTCCAAGTGATTATAAATGGGCAGAGGCTTTGGTCTTTGCAACTAGAGCCTCTGTAATTTTTTTATCACTTATAGTACATGGTGTTTATGGCTATTGTAATTTTTTAATCACTTATAGGCATAACCATGAAATATTGAGGATCTCTAGTTTTAGACTAATGATTGCCTCTAAGTGGTGAGATTCAGCATACCCATCTTGTTGACTAGGAACAAAAATCTTTTCTCATTTAGAGCTTTTGCGAAAATGTCAACAAGTTGAATCTCAGTTGAAACAAAGTACATTTCTATATTACCTTTTTCAATATTGTCTTTCAGAAAGTGGTACCTTACATCGATGTGCTTGGTCTTGGAATGCTGCAATGAGTTTGCAGAGATAGCTATTGCACTCTTGGAGTCACAGAGGATTGGTATCTATTCATATTGAAAGCCATAGTCCTTAAGTCGAGTCTTCATCCAGAGAATTTGTGAACAAAAACTAGCAACAGCAACATATTCTGCTTCGGCTGTAGAGGTTGAGACATAATTCTGTTTTCTGCATGTCCAACTTACCAGCTTGTCCCCCAAGAGTTGACAGCTTCCAGACGTACTCTTTCTATCAAGCTTGCACCCTGCATGATCTGCATCTATATAGGCTATTAGATCAAAGCCAGAGTTCTTAGGATACCAGAGACCCAATGAAGGGGTTCCCTTAAGGTATCTAAAGATCCTCTTGACTGTAGAAATATGAGATTCTTTGGGGTTGGATTGATACCTTGCACAAAGACATATAGCAAACATAATATATGGTCTACTAGCAGTTAGGTACAGGAGTGATCCAATCATGCCTCTGTAGGTTGTTACATCCACATATATGCCTGATGGATCAACAAATAACTTGGCTCCTGTAGCCATAGGAGTTCTCATCGATGATGAATTTAAGAGAGAGTATTACTTCAGAAGGTCAGTCACATACTTGGATTGCTTGATAAAAATTCCTTCTGAAGTTTGTTTTATTTGAAGACCAAGGAAGAAACTAAGTTCTCCCATCATGCTCATCTCAAATTTGCTTTTCATCAGCTTGGAGAATTTTTCGCAATGTTTTGAATTTGTAGARCCAAATATGATGTCGTCCACATATATTTGTACTAGTAATATGTCACCTTTATGCTTCTTGAGAAAGAGGGTTGTATCGATTGTACCTTTTTCGAAGCCATTGTTGATGAGAAAGGTGGATAGAGTTTCATACCAGGCCCTGGGTGCTTGCTTTAGCCCATAGAGGGCTTTGTCAAGAAAATTGACATACTCTGGATATTTTGGATCTTCAAACCCAGGGGGCTGCGGCACGTAAACATCTTCTTGAAGTTTGTCGTTGACGAAGGCAGACTTGACATCCATCTGATAGACCTTCAAGCCTTTGTGTGCTGCATAGGCTACGAATATCCTGATGGCTTCAAGTCTTGCAACGGGAGCAAATGTCTCATTGTAGTCAATCCCTTTTTCCTGGTAGTAGCCCTTGGCAACAAGCCTGGCCTTGTTCCTTATTACTATGCCATCTTCGTTCTTCTTGTTTCGGAAGACCCATTTGGTTCCTATGGCCGTCTTTCCTTTGGGTAGAGACATAAGGGACCATACCTTGTTTCTCACAAACTGTAGTAGCTCTTCTTGCATTGCATCTATCCATTTTGGATCTTGTAGGGCTTCAAAAAATTTCTTTTGTTCAATTATGCTAAGCAAGTTGGCGAAGAGGCATTCGTTGGCTGCTGCTGATCTCATCTTTACACCAGATGTTGGATCACCAATGATTTGGTGATGTGGGTAGTCTTTCGTCCACTTAGTGCTTGACTGGGGTTCTGGAGCAACAAGATGCAGTTCCTCATTGACTAATAGAACTGCTTGCTCCCCCTCGAATAGATCGTCTCCAGAGATAGACTCTGGTTCTTGTTCTTGATCTGAAGACACAGAAGAAGGAAAAGGTGAAGTAACATTAGTTTCAGTAAGAGTTGTACCTTTAGCATTGGAGACTTCATGTTCTTCGTTGGTCCTAGAAGTGGATTTTCAAGTAGGTGCATGTCCAGGAATTACTTATTCTTCGAAGATGTCTTCAAATAATTGAGTTAACTCTGATTCATTGGGTTTGCCATGTGATGAATCAGATACTCTACTTTGGAGTCCGAGTCCTGAACTGTTGTGTCCATAAGTCATTGGTATGGCGTCATCAAATGTGATAATCGGATCCTGGTTATCACCAAGGTAATTAATATGTGATTATCTGATTAAATGATTACGTGACAGCATGATAAATTGTTATATTTGATCATGCTAGTATGTGAAATTATATGCATAATATGGATGCATGTATGGGATTGGATGTGTGTCTGTGTGT
>NW_020201202.1:20256-24060 GCF_001531365.2 Cynara cardunculus var. scolymus | reverse complement strand
GCATGATAAATTGTTATATTTGATCATGCTAGTATGTGAAATTATATGCATAATATGGATGCATGTATGGGATTGGATGTGTGTCTGTGTGTGTGCAAAAGTATATATGTATATATAGAATTATAAGTATATATATATGCATACATGCATGTTATATGAGTACAAGGTATGTGTGTGTATGTATGCATGAGTAAGCCAACTTTCTTGTTTTGGAAATGTATAAAAGGAGGGCTTAGCCTCCATATTTCTTCTTCTTGCCTTTTTATAAAGTTGTGCGATTAAAAGAGGAGAAAGGTTGACCGGATTATTTCTTTTCTGGAGATTCAAGCTGATTTCACGTATTTTGATTCAAAAAGCTTGTTAAGGTGAGTAATTTCTAAACTCTTTTGCATAAAATTATTACTAGTTTTATATGAATCTTGTTTATTTTTGGAAAGAAATCAGTCTTTTGCTAAAGTGTTTTATCTGGGTATTAAACCGAACAAGGCTTGTCCGGAGTGTTTTAAATCGGACAAAGGTTAAACGATGTATTGTCCGAACTTTTATCTGGACAAAGTTGAAATTTATTCTAAGTGTTAAATCGGTCAATTGTTGGGCGATTAAGTCTTAAATCACTCTGGTGTTGAACGGTTTAACCTTAAACCGGTTAAGTGTTGATCGTGTTATGATTGGTAAGAATGATTATCTTTTTGAACTGAGAAGTAGGAATACGACCAAATGGTGGCCGGATTATTTTAAATCGGTCAATAGTGCACGAGGTATTGTCCAGACTTGTTATCCGGACAAAGTTGTTGAAATATATTTTAAGTATTAAATCGGACAAAGCTTATGCTGTGTGTTGTCCGGATTGTTGACCGGAGATGAAGTTCGGCTAAATCAAGTGACAGGATTTGAAGTTATGCCTTGTGATTTTGATAAGAAATGTTATATTATTATAAAAAGGAAGTTTTGAAAGAAATGATTTTTGTATTAATAATATATTCAATGGCTACGGTCTATTTGAAATTATTTTGTGAAATATTTTGATGAGGAAATAAGGGTGGCATATCAAGGAGAGAGGTGTACCATGGGATAAGGGTGGCATATCAAGGAGAGGTGTACCAAGGAATAAGGGTGGCATATCAAGGAGAGGTGTACCTTTGGTAATAAGCGTGGCATTTGTATGTGTGTATTGTATGATATAACTCTTTCTATTATATCCTTTAAGATTACCGTGTTCTGGAATCTTTATTTCTTTGTGATTTAAAGATTTAGGATCAAGGTTCTTATTGGAAATCATAGTTTGGATGTTATTGAGGAGAAAACATCAGGTTTGGCCTGAAAGTTTATAAACCTTATTTTGGTTTAAAAAAGAGGTTTAAAAGTGGCATTATGTGAAACCTGATTGGTTTAGAGGTATGGGATTCGTATAATTGAAAGCTTTGCTTGAAATATGGAAGAAGTCTGGTATTGTGTTCTTATTGGTTCATATAATTGTTATATATGAAAGGATGTTTTTTTCTATAAAGATTTTGGTGATTTTTCACCCTGCAATAACATAAGTAGGGTGTCTCACTAGACCTTTCAGTTTAACCCTTGTTTTGTGATTTTAACTATGTGTTGCAGGAGGTATGGACAGGAAGGGAAAGGGGAAAATTTAATATTTTCCTATATGCATTTCTGCTTGAAGATCTTTTTTGATGTACAGTTTTGATTATTTAGTACAAGTAATGTATTTGTATTTTTAGACCTTGTATTTGGTCATAATAGATTTGTGTACTAACGGACCTGAATGGAATGATATCATGTATTTCTTTTGTATGAAATATGTGTTACATGCAATATATGGTTTGGGGGTGTTACGGAAGTGGTATCAGAGCCTGAGTTTAAGAGATTTAGGTATTCAACAGCATGAAACCTAGACTTAAACTGTTTTATTGCATGTTAAGGGTCCCGGACATAGTTAGCACCATTGGAAATAAATATGATGAGTTAAAAGAACAGTGTGTAAGGTAAATTTTAATTACATCTGGCCAGTGTAATTATGAATTTACAGGTACACATCTTAACTTGAATACTTCATTATATTTGGGAATGTGAATACGTGATTATTAACACTAAACTCTACGGATGTCTAGGCGAACTAGAAGATCTGGAAGAGTGGCTCGTCCAGAATCTGAGGAAAGAGAAGAATCACCTGTCAATCTGCCGGCTAGTACATCTGATAATAGAGGTCGGGGAAGAGTAAGAGGATGAGGCAGAGGAAGAAGTCAGTCTCAGGGAAGGGGTAGGACTGGAATACATTCTGAACATGAAAAATCTCACTCTGGGAATATTCAGGAAAGATCGGTACCACATCCTGAATATATAACCAGGGATATGTTGGCAGAAGAAATGGGAAAGTTGCAGGAAGCTCTGACATCTATTATGGGAATATCGGCTAGGGTAGAAACGGAAAAAGTGGAAGTTCATCCCTCCACTTCAGTCACCCACATCAAAGAAGGAGATATTAAGATGTTTTTGGCATGCAAACCACCAACCTTTTCTGGGGAGAGAGATCCAGTAAAAGCTATGTGCTGGATTAAGGAGATGGAATATGTGTTCAACACCATTCGTTGTCCGGAAACAGATAAAGTTCGATTTGTTGTTTCTATATTAAAGTCAAATGCTTAATTATGGTGGGAAGTTGAATCATCTACCAAAACATATATTTTACAGACTCTGTCTTGGGTAGAATTCGTGGATAGATTCAAGAATCAATTCTTTCTTAAAACGGCAGTGAGACAAATGGAGGAAGATTTCCTGAAATTAGAACAAGGAAATGGAACTGTTCGAGACTATACCGAAAGATTCATTGAATACTTTCGTTTTGCCGAACATTATGTTTCAACTGAATTCAGGAAGATAGAGAGGTATATTTGGGGTTTGAAACCCTCAATTAGAGAGTTTGTTATTGCTATGAACCCCAATACCTTTCCATTAACAGTAGATGAAGCTGAGGTGACCAAACGAAATAAGAATAGACAATCAGAAGGAGAGGTTGTTGAGAAAAGAAAATGGGAGGGGCCTTCATCTTTTCGAGGGCCGAAAATTGTTAGATATGATAACAGATCTGAGCAGAAGATCAGTGAGAAAGTCTGTTCATAGTGCCGACAAATTCATCAGGGTGAATGTAAGATGGACCCAAGGAAATGCTATAAGTGTGGCGAAGCAGGTCATCTGTCTAGAAATTGTCCAGCTAATAAAAGGTGTTTTAACTGCAATTCTCCAGATCATATTCGACCAAATTGTCCCTTGTTGAGAACTCCACAGTTAACAATGGGGAGTAACGCGTCGTGTACACGGGGAAGACCTACTGTGAATAGAGGAGGGCAAGGAGGGGCACGGGGACGATCCTTCCATATGACTAAGAACGAGGCAGAAGCATCACCGGATGTAGTAACAGGTATATTCCTCCTGAATTCAATACGTGCTAAGGTGTTATTTGATTTTGGTGCAAACTTTTCGTTTGTATCACCATTGTTTGCTCAAATTGCATGTCTGAATTCTGTGCTACTTGATGATAAATTAGTAGTTSATACTGCTAATAGTCAGGAAACTGTTACTAGTGTGTTCAATAACTGTATTATTGTTATTGAGGATTGTGAACTTTCGATCCGGTTATTTCCTATGCCAAAGAAAGAATTTGAAGTAGTAGTGGGTGTGGACTGGTAGCGTTGTTTGTAATCAAAAAATAATCAGAATTATTCTGCCAGACCAGAGAACAGTTGTTATTATGGTGATCGTCAGAATCATCATACCAATATTTTGTCAGTAATGAAAGCC
>NW_020201202.1:18386-19886 GCF_001531365.2 Cynara cardunculus var. scolymus | reverse complement strand
AATTAAAAACAAGTATCCTTTACCAAGGATTGATGACTTGTTTGATCAACTGGTAGGAGCAAGTTATTTCTCTAAGATTTACTTAAGATCAGGGTATCATCAGCTCGAGGTCAGGGAAGAAGATGTTGCCACAACAGCATTCAGAACAAGGTACGGGCATCACGAATTCTTAGTTATGCCATTCGGCTTAACTAATGCGCCCACAGCTTTTATGGATCTGATGAATAGGGTATGTAAGGAATATCTTGATAAATTTGTTATTGTATTTATTGATGATATTCTTATATACTCTAAATCTAAAGAAGAACATGCAAAACATCTTCGTTTGATATTGGAAATGTTGAGAAAAGAAAAGTTGTATGCAAAGTTTTCTAAATTTGAGTTTTGGTTAAGAGAAGTTCAATTCCTGGGTCATATTATCTCAAAAGAAGGAGTAAAARTTGATCCAGTAAAAATAGAAGCAGTTGCAAGATGGGAAGCTCCGAAAAATCCTTCTGAAGTCCGAAGCTTTTTAGGATTGGCCGGTTATTACCGTATGTTCATTCGGAAGTTTTCTAAGATAGTCGTGCCATTAACTAAATTGACTCAGAAGAATGTTAAATTCCAGTGGGAAGAAGAGCAGCAAGAAGCTTTTCAAATTTTAAAAGATCATATTTGTAGCACGCCGATATTGACTTTACCAGATGAATCTGAAGACTTTGTGGTTTACAGCGATGCTTCAAAATTAGGGTTGGGATGTGTTCTGATGCAAAGGGGAAAAGTGATTTCTTATGCATCAGAGACAATTGAAAGATCATGAGAAACAATATCCAACCCATGACATGGAATTAGCTGCTGTGGTGTTTGCTTTGAAAATCTGGAGACACTATCTTCTAGGAACGAAATGCCAGATTTATACTGACCATAAAGCTTTACAACATTTGTTCAGCCAGAAAGAATTAATTATGCGACAGTGTCGGTGGATTCAACTAGTTAATGATTATGATTGTCAAATTCTTTACAACCCGGAAAAACCAACATGGTGGCTGACGCTTTAAATCGGAAAGAAAATAGTGGAACCATTAAAGCAGTAGCAATGAGAATGAATTTGGTCCGTAACATTCGTAATAAGATTCAGAGATGTCAACAAGAAGCTATAAAAAAAGAATTTGTTAAAACTGAAAAGTTGGCTAAGATGATCTCAACCTTGGAACAGAATGATGAAGGACTAATGTGCTTTCAAGGGCGAGTTTGGGTACCATATTTTGGAGATATCCGAAGTATGATATTAAATGAAAGTCATAAATCCCGATACTCTATTCATCCAGGTACCAATAAGATGTACCGAGATTTAAAACCTTTTTATTGGTGGCCAGGATTGAAAAGAGATATAGCTCGGTATGTGGAACAGTGTCTGACATGTTTACGGGTAAAAATTGAACATCAGAAGCCATACGGAAGTCTTCAATCCTTAGAAATACCTGTATGGAAATGGGATCACATTACCATGGATTTTGTTAT
>NW_020201202.1:6851-18186 GCF_001531365.2 Cynara cardunculus var. scolymus | reverse complement strand
TGGGTAATTGTTGATCGTTTATCTAAATCTGCGCATTTTCTACCAATAAGAGAGAAATACTCTTTAGAAAAGCTAGCGCATATCTACATCAAAGAAATTGTTACCATACACGGTGTTCCATTGTCTATTATCTCTGATAGAGATAGTCGGTTTACTTCCAAATTCTGGGAAGGACTACAGAAAGCTTTGGGGTCTGAAATTCGGTTAAGTACAGCTTATCATCCGCAAATAGATGGGCAAAATGAGAGAACTATCCAGACTCTCGAAGATATGTAGAGAAGTTGTATCATTGATTTTGGAGGATCGTGGGAAGATCACTTGCCATTAATAGAGTTTGCGTATAACAATAGTTACCATTCCAGTATCCAAGCGGCACCATATGAAGTGTTGCCGAACGCCGTTATGTTGGAATGAAGTGGGTGAAAAACAACTGACATGTCCTGAAATTGTCCAAGAAACTTCTGAAAAGATTGAACAGATTTGTGAAAGAATCAAAACAGCACAAGATCGCCAGAAAAGTTATGCAGATAATCGTCGAAAGCCAATTGAGTTTGGTATAGGTGATTTTATGATGTTAAAAGTTTCGCCATGGAAGGGTGTTATCAGATTTGGAAAGAAAGGGAAGCTCAGTCCAAGGTATGTGGGGCCGTTCAGAATATGTAAGCGAATTGGGCCAGTAGCATATCAGTTAGAGCTGCCAGAAGAGTTGAGTCTGATTCACAACACTTTTCATGTGTCGAATCTGCAGAAATGTTTGGTTGATTCAAATCTAGCTATACCATTGCCAGAGATTCAATTAGACGGTAAGTTGAATTTTGTAGAAACACCGGAAGCTGTTATTGACCGAAAGATCAGGTTGTTGAGAAACAAAGAAATAAGTCTGGTGAAGATTCGGTGGAAGTTTCAAAAAGGACCAGAAGCAACATGGGAATTGGAATCAAAGATGAGATCAGAATACCAGTGGCTTTTTGATTAAAGGAATTCCGGGACGGAATTCTTTTGAGGGGTGGATAATGTGATAATCGGATCCTGGTTATCACCCAAGGTAATTAATATGTGATTATCTGATTAAATGATTACGTGACAGTATGATAAATTGTTATATTTGATCATGCTAGTATGTGAAATTATATGCATATTATGGATGCATGTATGGGATTGGATGTGTGTCTGTGTGTGTGTGCAAAATTATATATGTATATATAGAATTATATATATATATATATATATATATGCATACATGCATGTTATATGAGTACATGGTATGTGTGTGTATGCATGCATGAGTAAGCCGACTCTCCTATTTTGGAAATGTATAAAAGGAGGGCTTAGCCTCCATATTTCTTCTTCTTGCCTTCTTATAAAGTTGTTCGATTTAAAGAGAAGAGAGGTTGACCGAATTATTTCTTTTATAGAGATTCAAGCTGATTTCAAGTATTTTGATTCAAAAAGCTTGTTAAGGTGAGTAATTTCTAAACTTTTTTGCATAAAATTATTACTGGTTTTATATGAATCTTGTTTATTTTTGGAAAGAAATAAGTCTTTTGCTCAAGTGTTTTATCCGGGTATTAAACCGGACAAGGCTTGTCCGGATTGTTTTAAATCGGACAAAGGTTAAACGATGTATTGTCCGGACTTTTATCCAGACAAAGTTGAAATTTATTCTAAGTGTTAAATCGGTCAAGTGTTGGGCCATTAAGTCTTAAATCGGTCAGGTGTTGAACGGTTTAACCTTAAACCGATTAAGTGTTGATCGGGTTATGATTGGTAAGAATGATTATCTTTTTGAACTGAGAAGTAGGAATACGACCAAATGGTGGCCGGATTATTTTAAATCGGTCAAGTAGTGAACGAGGTATTGTCCGGACTTGTTATCCGGACAAAGTTGTTGAAATATATTTCGAGTATTAAATCGGACAAAGCTTATGCTGTGTGTTGTTCGGATTGTTGACCAGAGATGAAGTCCGGCTAAATCAAGTGATTGGATTTGAAGTTATGCCTTGTGATTTTGATAAGAAATGTTATATTATCATAAACAGGAAGTTTCAAAAGAAATGATTTTTGTATTGAGAATAATTTCAATGGCTGCTGTCTATTTGAAATTATTTTGTGGAGGAAATAAGGGTGGCATATCAAGGAGAGGTGTACCATGGGATAAGGGTGGCATATCAAGGATTGGTGTACCAAGGGATAAGGGTGGCATATCAAATAGAGGTGTACCTTTCGTTATAAGGGTGGCATTTGTATGTGTGTGTTGTATGATATAACTCTTTCTATTATATCCTTTARGATTACCGTGTTCTGGAATCTTTATTTCTTGTGATTTAAAGATTTAGGACCAAGGTTCTTATTGGAAATGATAGTTTGGATGTTATTGAAGAGAAAACATCAGGTTTGGCCTGAAACTTTATAAACCTTATTTTGGTTTAAAAAAAAAGGTTTAAAAGTGGCATTATGTGAAACCTGATTGGTTTAGAGGTTTGAGATTCGTATAATTGAAAGCTTTGCTTGAAATATGAAAGAAGTCTTGATAGGATCGATTAACTCAGTTCTTATATTAAACCAATACTCTAAACGATCTATATGACAAAGACAGTGCAGCGGAAACAAAGTAAGAATCAAATAAGAGCAATGATTCAAGAACAATGAAGAACAAGCAGACAATGAATAATAAGAACACACGAGAAAGGCTTCAAATGTATTTCAATTGAATTGAAATTTAGATGATTACAATCTTGGAAGCGGCGCTGATTTGAAAGGAAGAAGCTACTATTTATACTATTTCCTAACCGCTTGTATGACATGACCTAGACGTGTGAAACGATCCAGGCCGTCCAAATAACGCGGATTACAAAAGTAGTCACGTGAGAAGCATGAGTAGCTAACTAACCTAAGTAAAACAGCAAAGAACTATACCACATAAGATATTGTTGCAGACTCTCTGTGAGTCATCTTAGAGGCTCTGCTGGATGTAACTTGAAAGCACTTGATTCTTGAGGATCTTCTTCCAGAACCTCTGTGATATACTGCAGAGGTTCTGTCGTCTTTAACTTGTATGCTTTCAATACAGAGGACCAGTATCCAGAACCTCTATGATAGACAACAGAGGTTCTGTCACTTTTGACTTGTACGTTGAACTTCTGTTTATGGTCCTCTGTGATCTTCTGTGGTAGGCATCTTCTGTCGACACTTACAGAAATTACTTTTTCAATACTTTTACATTTGATTGAAATGAGAGCAAACAAGTCTGGTATTGTGTTCTTATTGGTTCATATAATTGTTATATATGAAAGGATGTTTTTTCCATAAAGATTTTGGTGATTTTTCACCCTACAATAACATAAGTAGGGTATCTCACTAGACCTTTCGGTCTAACCCTCGTTTTGTGATTTTAAGCATGTGTTGCAGGAGGTATGGATAGTACGGGAAAGGGGAAAATTTAATATTTTCCTATATGCATTTCTGCTTGAAGATCTGTTTTGATGTACAGTTTTGATTATTTAGTACAAGTAATGTATTTGAATTTTTAGACCTTGTATTTGGTCATAATAGATTCTTGTACTAAGGGACCTGAATGGAATGATATAATGTATTTCTTTTGTATGAAATATGTGTTACATGCAATATATGGTTTGGGGGTGTTACATCAAAGGACACATTGATGCTTTCTATGACGATTTTTGTCCTTTTGATGTAGACTCTATAGGCTTTGGCGGTTTGAGAATATCCCAGAAAGATCCCCTCATCCGCTTTCTTGTCGAACTTGCCAAGATATTCCCTATCATTGAGTACAAAGTATTTGCAGCCAAAGACATGGAAATACTTGACATTTGGTCTTCTCTGATTAACGAGCTCATAGGGTATCTTCTGGTGCCTCTTTTTGATGATGGATCGATTCTGGGTGAAGCATGCAGTAAAAATTGCGTCAGCCCATAAGGTAATGGGTAACGCCGATGAAGCAAGCATGGTCCTTGCTGCTTCCACAAGGGTTCTGTTCCTCCGTTCTACCACTCCATTATGTTGTGGGGTTCTGGTTGCTGAAAAGTTTTGTGTGATGCCTTCATTGATGTGGTATTCATCGATTCTGACATTTTTGAATTCAGTTCCATTGTCACTTCTAGCTTTAATGAGTTTTAGTTGTAGAAGGACTTGGATTCTTTTCATCACCCCAATAAGTAGGTCAGGAACATCTGATTTCTTCTTTACAAACTCAACCCAGGTGTATCTGGAGTATTCATCAACAAATACCAATATGTACTTCTTTTTATACAAACTCAACCCATGACAATAATTTTTATACAAAAAATCATCTTAATTGAAAATCATTTTCAAGATTATACAAAATTGCAGCTTTTGTGACTAAAAACTATACAACATCGGTTTTTAGAAGACCAAAACTTCGTAATTAGTATTAATCTTACAATTAGATGGGATTTTTAAATTCAAATTATTTTTGGGTTACGTATTCATCAAGCTATTATTTTGAATAATGCTTATTCAAATAATTTCCCACGTCATCATAACCACGCGCCTGACACCCTCAACAGAGAGGTGATGAAGATATTATTTGGAATAACTTTTTATTTCAAATAATTCATAACGTCATCATACCACGCGCCTGACAACACATACAGACTGTTCCCCATACACCCTTTCAACTTTCCCCCCTCCCTAACCCTGCCTTGACACGTGTCATCTAACATTAATGGCACGTACAATCAAGACGGCTCATGTTCTTCAAATCAAATCGTCTATACCCAAAACCGCCAAAACGTTTCATGATTATTTTATTTTAATAATCAAGATACTGTTTCCCTTCCACCCCCACCCCCCACACCCCACTCCCTCACCATATTCCCGCTTATAAATACCTTTCTTCATCATCCATCTTCTCTTTACGCTTCCATAAACCTGCATCTATATTTTGACGAACAAAACCTGCAACTTCCTCAAGAATGGCCTCCTCCGCCTCCCACAAATCGAACAACAATGACAGTAGAGTCCAATCCACCGGCGCCGACAGCCGCGCTATCGTCTTCCTACATATGAAGCCAAACAACCACTCTATCGAACTCCGAAACACCCTATTTGACGACAGATTTGCAGTTATGATCGAGTTTTTCAAGAACTGCAATCTTCTTCCGGCCCTCACTCTTGCTGACATCGGCGTACCCATAAAGTACGTCCAACAATATTGGCAAACGTGCGAGTTTGAACTAGAAATCCACGGAATAATGGGGGACATGGACGCCCCTAACGATATGATATGCTCGCTCAAGATATCGCGGGCTAAGGTTTCTCCGGTTCTGTGCATTCCCACTCGACAGGAACTTGGAATTGAACAATATGACGAACCACTAACCATCGACGACATCCTCTACTTTGTGAAGATGCTAGGTTACAATCGTGACCTACGCAATGTATCGGACTTCAAACGCTAATTCCTCCGACCGATGTGGAACATGTTCTTCTCCATCCTTAACAGAGCTCTCGCATGCAAACTGGGCTCATTGGACCAAGGGAACATCAACATCATGACTATCATGTATGGGCTGTTCTTCAATCTGAACATTGACTACGTCTTCCTGAACTACAACGAGATTCATGCGGCTGTGGTCAAGAACTGTAAACTCCAAACCGCTGGCAAGCCTCTCTCTGCGGTTCTCTTCCTTTGCTTCCTCGCCCTCTTCATTGGGGATGCAATGAGGAAGCATGGCCTACCAGCTGAGGAGCCCTTCACCCTCGTCTACAAGATGCATGGACATCGCCCAACCCTCTCGAAGGAGGGTTACAACATCAACCGTTCACTCTCCAGGGCTATGCTCAATGTCATTCCATCGACATCTGAGATACGCCAGGCCTATGAACGCTTGTCACAGGAACCGAGGGCAACTACCCCTGAGCGATTAGAACCGTCCCCCGAACCAAGCGAGGGAGCACATGAGACATCTTCATCGGATGATGAAGATGATGATGATGATGATGCTACTCATCGTGCCTCCCCCGACCCTACTCATACAATTCTTCCCCCACTACCCAAAGGGCAACCATATCATCTACCCCTGGCGATCAAAGCCACAAGGGGTATTGAACAAGGACGACCCAGTCCACTCCCAACCCCAACCAGCCATCCAGAGGCCATTCTTCGGGCCTCTGGAGATGTATCAGCCGAGGAACCACATTTTCCATCACCCCTCTCTCAACAGAGAGGTGATGAAGATATAAGAGCCCCTTCGCCTCAGGGCTCGACACATCCCACCACACACACAGAAGCATGTGTTGCTTCTGATATTAAACCCCAAGATCGTTCAGAGCGATCTTCCCTTCATGTACATCCCCCTTCGATATTTGATCTACTGAAGGGGACACATATTCGCTTCACTTACCAGGCCTCTGAAGCTGAGGCAGAGGAAGCAGATGTCGCAACATCACGAGATAGCTCCTCTCTTGACGGCTATCAAGAACGTGATGGAAGTCCTTCTAGGTCTACCTTCTCACAAGGCCAAGAAGGCGCCTCCGGAGCAGAGGCCCAACATGCAGCATCTGTTGCTGCAGGGGTTACCCCACATGCAGACCTGGTCACAAAGGTCGAGTTCCAAGCCTTTGTCGATACAGTGGTGCGGTCCTTGAAAGACCTTAAACTCATCATACAAGGGATTGTTGACAACCAACCCTCCACCGATAACTCCGACCTCCAACAATCCCTTGCAATCCTGCAACACCACCTCTCCCAAATTGAAACCCAAACCCAAGCCAATACCACCCGCCTTCAAATGCTGCAACAAACCATCACCCAACATCACAACACCACATCCTCCCTTGGCACCCTCATGGCCCAGGCAACTGAGGCCGATGAGAACCTCACATACATCATCTCCCAACTTTAAACCATCCTTCAAACCATTAACTCTCAACCCACAACCATCATCTCCCAAATTCCTCATCAAGCCCCACCTCAATCCATCGAAGCTACCCTTACCAACCTCACAAATCAAATGGCCACCATACAAACCACCCTCACCCAACTACCTGCCACTATCCTAGCCCAAATCCCCCAGCCTACTCCTCCACCCCAACCTCCCTTTGCAGGCCCATCCTTTGATGAAGCCTTCTCCTCATTCACTGTAGAGGTGAGAGACCTCATCACCAACCTTCCTATCCATCCATATACATCCACCACCACCTTCATACCACCACAAGCCTCATCCTCCTCCACCGAGTTTGCAACCAGAGCTGACCTACGGGCTCTGTCCAAGGTGCTAGTCTCATCTTTTAATGAGATTAGTGCCAAATTCGTTTATCGAGCCATCCATCCAACAAGGGTTCTCTCCCAGAACCTGGCCGATGAACAACGGTGCACCACCTCTCTCCTCCAAAAAATGGAGGTGATCGAAGACAAGCTGCCCTGAAGGCGTATCTTGCATCCTTCAGGAAGGACAAAAAGAAGAAGAGGAGCAGAGCCTCTTGCTCCAGCAGCCGCCAACACAAAAGGCCAAGGCATGAGGACCAAGACCCCGATGATCAAGGTCTTGGACCTCATGAGGGGGAGACAGAGGCCGCGGCTACACAACATACAGAATCTACTGCACTACCATCACCATCACCACAAACTCAACCACCACCCTCAACTGAAGGAACCCAAGCAAGGGAACCAGAGGCTCTGCCCTCTGAAGATGTACAATATGTACATGTCCCCTTCGCTGCAACCCCAGAACCCATCGTGTTGAGTTCCTCAACCGATGAACAGCCAATCACCCCACCAATAGCAATAAACCAACCTTCATCACCCACACCAAACTTACCTTTAACCCCTTCTCTAACCCCTCGCACCATAGAACCCTTCACCACATCCATACAACCAGTACCAACAATAATCCAACCTTCATCACCCCAACAACCACAAACCCAAACAGAACCCCATGCACCAGAAACCACCCAAGCCGAACCCAATAAACCACAACCAACCCAAGCTGAACCAACTCAACAAGAAACCATACCCTTACCAACTCATACACAACCCTCAACCCAAGCACCCGTGGTGTATGCGGATACTCCCTCTTCATCAAGGCAACGTCCTCAGAGCCTGGTAGATGAGATTATACAGAGCATGGAGTCGATACGGAGATGTCATGAATTGCCACCCAGGGAACCAATTATGATGGAAGACATCCATCAATACCTGTACAAAGACCATGATGAAAGTTTGACCATCAACCCTTCGATCTTATCACCTGAGTCCATGGACCTCTTACACCATAGATCCATTTGACAGACAACACAAGCACCTCAGGCTGTCTTCTCGAATGATGGGATAAGGAGGGTCATGGAACTAAAAGTAAGGACATTTGCCAACTAAGACATTCCATATATCAAGTTCACTGTGGAGAGAGCACATGGGCAAGTTAGCGTGTTCAACGAAAATGACCTCATTAATCTCAATCCATATGACTTGATTGAATTATAAGCATACACGGCTCAAAGGCAGGACCACGGCATCAAGTATGGAATGGCGAACCGAGCGGTAGTAAAAACGTTGGAAACCCTGGTAAACCATAGAGCCAAGAGTGATTTTGAAATTGCTCTTCGGCTAGGCATTAAAAGACTATCCTGCGCTCCACCAAACGAAGACTTCCAAGGCCTGCAGGAGAAAAGGTCTGCCTCAGTCCTAACTCAACCCGAACTTGGACTTGTTTACAAGAATGAGTTCAGGGTTAAAAAATTCTTTAGACTAACTGAATGGTTTCAAAAAGTCATTAGAGAAAGACTAGGTAGAAACCACGTGCCAAGAGAAGAAGGGAGTCGGCTCATTCATGAGATATTGACAGTCATCAGCTATCGAAGACTGCTCATGCGCTTCAATGAAATATATCAAGGTAGCTCATGATGAGTTGTATTTTTTTTTGTCTTGATGTCTTTTGATTCCAGTATTGTAAGAATTTCATCATCCAATGAAAATTTTGAATTTAATGTTTTTCTATTAGATTAATCTCTGTTCTTCACGGTTGTTTCTAGATTACTCTATGTTTGTTATTTCATTACTTAGGGGGACATTGTTAAACCCCATAATTCATAAAGTGAAAAAGTAATGAAAAACAATAAGTGATGAAGAACCAAAAGACCGATAGAGACATCATGGCAGAATTGACTAAGTCTGGACACAACCAGAGGACCGATGGACGACCAAGGATGCGATGGAAAGTGCATCTTCATCGAACCTTTGGTCAACTACACTTAGAGTATTTTCCAGCAATTCATCAAGAAGTATGCGATGAAGACTTAAAGATAAGGATGATCCATCATACCATGAATGACAGCTGGAGATGACAAGTCAACAGCTAGATTTCGAGTTTATCTTAATTACTAAAGTTTATCCATAGTTTAGATAATCGTTATCTGTTATTAGAAGATTAGCTAAAAAGTCTCATTACGTAGTTATCTTCTTATTAGTATAAATAGGTGATTAGGCCTATTGTAATCTAAGTCGCTTTTACGTTTTTATTATTAATAAAGTGAAATTTTTGACGCTCAAGATTGTTCATAATTGTTCATAATTTCTTCTTGAGTGTTCATCACTTTGTTCATCAAATCCTTATAATTTGGTTATTATTAACTAGATTATTAGTGTTATTGAGAGATCTGGGATCATCACTTTTCTCCTAAGGAATGACTGCTTTTCTTCAGCTGGACAAGAGGAAAAGTGGGGGGTAGTTTTCTCAGAGGTAGGCCACTTCTGTTTTTACTCACGAGAAAACTTAATGAACTTAGAAGATATGCTAGGTCCTTTTGATTTATCGTTGGCAGATTTAATATCTTTCAATTTTTCCTTTCCTTTGTCTAAAGATTTCATCGATGGAGGAATACCAGATTTCATTGAGGGTTTTGAGTTTTGAGGCTTCTTATTCTCAATGATCTTTGGTGATTCACAAGTTATCTCTTCTTCGAATTCAGAATCGAGAAAGTCTCTCGCAGATTTCTCAAAATTAGCATGGACGTTTGTGGGAGGTGTGGGTTTAGAGGTTGATGCTTCAGAGTGATCTGCTTGAGGTTCCATCTGTTAAACCCCACAATGCAAAATGTAAAAAGTAATGAAAAACATACAAGTTATGAAGAACCAAAAGACCAATGAAGACATCAAGGCAGAAACGACTAAGTCTGGAATTGACCATTGGATCGATGGAAAGGACAACCAGAGAACCGATGGACGAAGTTAGGCCATTGGATCGATGGAAAGAACAACCACATAACCGATGGATGAAGTTAGACCATTGGATCGATGGAAAGACCAACCATAGGATCGATGAACATTGGACCGATGGATGAAGTTCAACCAGAGGATCGATGGATGATGCGATGGAAAGAGGCGTTCTCATTGATGCTCTGGACAGACAAACACTTGAAGATTTTCTAAGTATTCATCCAAGCGTGCAATGAAGATTTGAAGATAAGGATGAAATCATCACATTGATAATGACAGCTGAAGATGAYRAATCAACAGCTGGAATTATAGTTTATCTTGTTAATAATGYTTATCCATGTAAAAGATAAACTTTATCTATTAGCTAGACTATTTGCTAGAAAGTAGATATATAGTTATCTTAGTATTAGCCAWCTAGTATAAATAGATGATTATGTCTATTGTAAAAAGAGCGTCTGTGATAGAGAAAAAGTCTCTTTTACGTTTTTCATATCATTATTTATAAAGTAAAACCTTTGAAGCTCAAAACTGTTTTTGAATGTTCTTATTTTATTTTTGAGTCTTCATAACTTTCTTCGTAAAATCACTATAATTTGGTTATTTATAACTAGATTATTAGTGTTATTGAGAGATCTGGGATCAACAATTGGTATCAGAGCCTATTGATTGATTTTCCAATCAAACGATCATTTAAAAATCTCTCAAATTTTAAATCTTCTTTCTCATTGAGAATTCTCTCTTCTTCTCCAAAATTTTCAATGGCCAACTGGAATTCTGATTACAATGTTGGTTCTCTCACAAAACCTCCAACTCTTCAACGATTTTTTTCAGAATTTGAGGAGGAAACTTCTGAATCAGATGATGAGATTAAAGCTTTCGCCAAATCATTGGCCTTAATTACAAAACAAATCATCAGAAAACCCAACGAGCGAAAAGAGTTCAAAAGGGAAAAGTTCCAATCATCGTATGATAGAAAGCCATCCAAATTCTATCAAAGTAATGAAAGAAGAGATGAAAGAGAAGAAAGGGACGAAAGAAGAGAAGAGAGAAGAGAAGAACGAAGAGAGGAAAGAAGAGAGGACGAGGAAGGAAAGAAAAATGACTTTCGATGCTTCAGATGCGGAAAACGTGGTCATTTTT
>NW_020201202.1:0-5076 GCF_001531365.2 Cynara cardunculus var. scolymus | reverse complement strand
CTCCAGGCACATGACTGGTGATAAAAGTCAACTATCCTCCTACAACGAAATATCTGGAGGCTCTGTGACTTTTGGAGACAGCAGCAAGGGTACAATCAAAGGATACGTCACTCTCATCAAAGAAAATATCTCAATCAGCAAAGTGGCTTATGTCGAAGGATTAAAGCACAATCTATTAAGCATAAATCAGATTCAACTTGCTGACATTTTTACAAAAGCTCTTGATGAAAAACATTTTTTTTTAGTCAGCAAGTTGGGTATGCAGAATTTCACCACTTAGAGGCAATAATTATCTTTTAACCAGCGATATTCAATATCTCATGGTTATGCCAATAAGTGATATAATAACTTAGCCATAAATTTTTCTAAGTATACTAAACCAGAGCCCCTCTGGTTCTAAAGACCAGAGCCTCTGGCCATATAAAATGACTTAGATTTATTGGCAAAATTTCATCTTCGAAACAATAGCCCCTCTGGTTCTAATGGTAACCAGAGCCCCTCTGGTTCAAAGCAAAGACTTGGTATTTTTAACCAAGTCCTTTCTTTCTCCCACCCAGAGCCTCTGGTTATACAGACCAGCACCTCTAGTTCCAACATAATGAGATATCAATGTCTCAATCCTTGGATTCTTGCATTCTCTCATTATTTTTCTCCATAACCAACCAGAGCCTCTGGTTCCAAAGACCAGAGCCTCTGGTTCCCACCTTTACTTGCTATATATTCTTTTCTTTACAACCAGAGCCTCTGGTTCTAAAGACCAGAGCCTCTGGCTTAAGATTCCTTGAAAAAAAGTCTTAACCATTTCCTTTCTAACTCCCTTTCATATTGTGTTTCAACCAGAGCCTCTGGTTCTAAAGACTAGAGCCTCTGGACCCCATCCATTGCTTTTGAATCTCATTTTTCCTTCCCCTTTGAAACCAGAGCCCCTCTGGTCCTCGCTCACTAAAATAATTTATATGACTAAGTGTGTCCATTCACCCAGAGCCTCTAGTTCCAAAAACCCAGAGCCTCTGGTTTCCACCCTACTTGCATTATATTCTGTTCTCAAAACCAGAGCCTCTGGTTCTAAAGACCAGAGCCTCGGGCTTCAGATTCTTTGCAAAAGTTATCTTAATCATTTCATCTCATACTCCATTTCATCATCTTTCAACCAGAGCCTCTGCTTTCCTTCGCTTGCTGTACATTCTTTTTCTCAACCAGAGCCTCTGGTTCTAAAGACTAGAGCCTCTGGCCTTAGTTTCTTTGAAAGCAAAGTCATCATCATTTCATTTCATACTTCATTTAATCATCCTTCACAACCAGAGCCTCTGGTTCCAAAGACCAGAGCCTCTGGATTCAAATCCTTTGTAACCAGAGCCCCTCTGGTCTCAAAGTTTCATTCATATCCATCCTCGTACTTAACCATCTTTCATATTTTTTTTTCATTCTTCATAACCAGAGCCTCTGGTTCTAAAGACCAGAGCCTCTGGATTCAAAGTTTTTKCAACCAGAGCCACTCTGGTCTCAGAGACTCATTGCTCTTCATACTTAGCCATATTTCATATTATTTTTCTTCATCATTCACAACCAGAGCCTCTGGTTCTAAAGACTAGAGCCTCTGGATTCAACGTCTTTGCAACCAGAGCCCCTCTGGTCTCAAAGACATTCTTTTTCATACTTAACCATTTTTTCATTGAATCTCATCATCCTTCACAACCAGAGCCTCTGGATTTCAAATCCTTTGCAACCAGAGCCCCTCTGGTCTCAAGATTCATTCATTTTCTTATCCATTCTCATACTTGACCATATTTCATTATTTTTCATCGCCTTTCACACCCAGCGCCTCTGGTTGTATAGACCAGAACCTCTGGTCATCCACAATCTAAACTCCTTATTGTTTCTAGGGGAGTTTTTATTTTTCATTTCATATCTCCATGCATCCTTTGAGGGGGATCAAAAGTTTATATTTGTAAACTTGCATTTTCCATCCAGAGCCTCTGGTTCTACTATCCAGAGCCTCTGGTCCCATAAAATGC
This sequence comes from Cynara cardunculus var. scolymus, assembly GCF_001531365.2. NCBI lineage: Eukaryota > Viridiplantae > Streptophyta > Magnoliopsida > Asterales > Asteraceae > Cynara > Cynara cardunculus. The sequence continues at coordinate 3,061 of NW_020201202.1, read as the reverse complement.
TACATATGAATATAATACCAGACCTCATCTGGTTTTATAAAATGGATTGACATACTTAACCAAAGCCTTTGGTTTGTTAACCAAAGCCTCCACATCATGTCAATCCTACATCACTACTTGTCTTCATCGACATTTCAACCAGAACTCCTCTGGTTCCTCACTCAAGATATCATGCCCAACCAGAACTCCTCTGGTTCCTCACTCAAGATATCATGCCCAACCAGAACTCCTCTGGTTCCTCACTCAAGATATCATGCTTAACCAGAGCTCCTCTGGTTCCATAAAAATTCAATTTTTTCACTTAAAACTCATCTACATTGAAAACAATTTTTAAAAGATTATACAAAATTGCAGCTTTTGTGACTAAAAACTATAACATCAGTTTTTAGAAGACCAAAACTTCGTAATTAGTATTAATCTTACATTTAGATGAGATTTAAATTCCATTTTTTGTAAACGTCTTCCATAAATCCCTGCAACAGAGACATACACCCCGGTCTACAAAATGCAAGGACACCGCCCAACCCTTTCGAAGGAAGGATACAACATCAACAGACCATTGTCTAGGGCTATGCTCATTGTCATTCCATCGACAAGTGAGATACGCCAAGCCTACGAACGCTCCATGTTGTCCCAAGAACCGAGGGCAGCTACCACGGAGCACTTAGAACCGTCCCCCCTCCAAGCGAGGGAACACGACCATCGTCTTCATTTGATGATGAAGATGATAATGATGATGATACTCGTGCTTCCCCCGGCCCTCACCAACATATTTCCCTACCTACTACCCAAAGGGCACCCACATCCACTATCCCTGGCGATCAAAGCCAAAGGGATATTAAAACAGGACGACCTAGTCCAATCCAAACCCAAGCTAGCCATCCAGAGGCCATCTTTTGAGCCTCTGGAGATGAACAAGCCAAGGAATATCATACCCCATCACCCCTCTCTCAACAGAGAGGTGATGAAGAGATAAAAGCCCTTCGCCTCAGGGCTCGCCATAACCTCTCACACACAAACGTATTCGTTGCTTCTGATGTTGAACTCATAGATCATTTAGAGCAATCTTCATTTCATGCACCACTACCCTCGGTATTTGATCTACCAAAGGGTACACACATTCGATTCACTTACTCAGCCTCTGAAGCTGAAGAAGAGGTAGAGGATGTCCAAACATCACGAGATAGTTTTTCTCTCGAAGGCTATCAAGGACATGATGGAAGTCCTTCGTGGCCTACCTTCACACAAGGCCAAGAAGGCACCTCAGGAACAGAGGCACAACCTGCAATAGCCGTTGCTGCAGGGGTTACCCCCTTAGCCGATCTGGTCACCAAGGCTGAGTTCCAGGCCTTTGTTGATACAGTTATGCGCCTCATGCTCGAGCAGCCGCCCAAGCAAACGACAACGCCATGATGACCAAGACCCCAATGATCAAGGTCTTGGACCTCGTGATGGGGAGACAGAGGCGGCGGCTGCATATACATCTCCATCCGCTGGCTGCATATACATCTCCATCCGCTGCACCAACGCAACCATCACCACCACACCAACCATCACCTCAAGAAACCCAAGCAAGGGAACCAGAGGCCTTGCCCTCTGCAGAGGCCTAGGCTCAGTGTTTGAAGTTTGGTTGGCATTCAGCCCAGCAGCCACTTGGCTGACTATATTGGGAAGTGCGGCGATAAGTTGATCCGATACGAGTTGTGATATATTGGGGTTCTCCCTTCTCGGCGGCATTTCTTTGGACCCTATTCAGAATGTAATTCATAAGTTGATGGCAAAACAAGGGTGATAGCTCCCCAAATATTCCGATGATACTCAAAGGTATTCTTCGTAGGGAAAATAATCAAATAATACCAACACCAAAATAGAGTAAACTTATTTGTACAATAAATTGGCATAATATGTATTCTTCAAAAGGTGCCCATGCATTGAATTTGGATGATGAGTACAAGACAAGATCCCTAACATCTGAACAAAAGAGTATCCTATTTCAAATTTCTTCTAGATCAACATCCATCCTATGGTTATTCCTAATGCTAGCATCATCATGCTATAAACAAACAGCCATCTATACAACATCCTAATTTCACGTCGGGCTGCAGCAGTAGCCTCTCTGTTGCTTATTAGGCTCTCATGATGTGCTTCCATTACATCGGACAGGTTGTTGAGGATGTGATGTTGATAACTCAGTCGAGTCTTGTGTACTTGTGTGTCCTCTGCAATCATTCTTACCCACTCTCTTTCCATTGGATTCATCCCTTGAGGGTAAGACGTAGGTATTTCGGTCACAATCTGAGTCATTCTGCTCCCTTCATGGGGCCGGGATGACTCCCCTACAACCCTTTGTGAGTTCTCAAATGTTACCCTCTGTGGCAGTGGGACACTCTTTCTGGGCGTGACTCTGACTCTTGGGCCATGATGGGTTCGTGGCGGATCATCAGGTACCGACTCCGTTGGGGGTAGGTAAGACACTTGAGGTGCGGCAACTGCATCACTTGATGTCGTATCTTGCTCGTATGGGTCCACCTCTTCGTCGTGGGTTGAGTTTCTTCTAGAGCTACCAACTACATATCTGGAATCATCGGCGGAATATTCACTCGAATCAGAAGACATTGCAGAGATCTGCGACATGGACAACCTTGGTTACTAAGGTGCATCCTCTAGCATAAGCTTTGTGATTCAATAGAAGCTTCTAAATAAAACTAAGTCATGACAAACAGACTATATCCTCTGGTTAAACCTCTGGTTATACTACCAGAGCTTCTGGTGGTGAGACCAGAGCTTCTGGTTGCACTAGAGTCCTTAGAGAATTAATTCTTATCCATTGTTTTTCTGACAATCCAATGGAACTCCATCCTATCAACAACTGACTTACTTCTCATACTAGAAATATTTATAGATCTTACCTTCATCGACCTAATGCACTTACCAAAGCTTCTGGTAGCAAGGCCAGAGCCTCTGGTTCTACTTAGTGCACTTACCAGGGCTTCTGGTTACGAGACCAGAGCCTCTGTTGCAACATCGATACCTTGAAATTTGAAGAAATCCTTCCATCGGT
>NW_020201201.1:73558-75837 GCF_001531365.2 Cynara cardunculus var. scolymus | reverse complement strand
TACCCCGAACTCCAAAAGCTTATGATGCAATATGAGTAATAGTGGACCATCTATCAAAGTCTGCACATTTCTTACCAATGAAAGAGACTTATTCATTAGAAAGATTAGCTCAAATCTATATTAAAGAAATTGTGACTAGACATGGAGTTCCATTGTCCATTATATCGAATAGAGACAGTCGCTTTACTTCAAAATTCTGGAGAAGTCTACAAAGAGCTTTGGGATCACARATCAGATTAAGTACAACTTATCATCCACAAACAGATGGGCAAAGTGAAAGAACAATCCAAACTCTCGAAGACATGTTGAGATCCTGTGTCATTGACTTCGGGGGATCATAGGACGAACATTTACCGTTGATAGAATTTTCCTACAATAATAGTTATCACTCCAGTATCCAAGCGGCACCTTATGAAGAACTATATGGAAGAAAATGTCGAACACCATTATGTTGGAATGACGTAGGTGAAAAACAGTTAACGGGTCCCGAGATTGTGCAAGTAACATCTGAAAAGATTGATCAGATTCGAGCAAAAATAAAAATTGCCCAGGATCGACAGAAAAGCTATGCCGACAAACGAAGGAAACCGATTGAATTCAGTGTAGGTGACTTTGTAATGCTAAAGGTATCCCCATGGAAAGGTGTTATGAGATTTGGGAAGAAAGGTAAGCTTAGTCCAAGGTATATTGGACCATTCAGAATCTGCAAAAGAATTGGACCGGTAGCTTATCAATTGGAATTACCAAAGGAACTTAGTCTGATTCACAATACTTTCCATGTGTCAAACCTAAGAAAATGCCTTGCTGATCCTAGTATGGCGATACCACTTCCGGAGATTAAGTTGGATGACAAACTAAATTTTRTAGAAACTCCAGAAGCTATAACCGACCACAAAACCCGTGTGTTGAGAAACAAGGAAATAAATCTAGTAAGGGTGCAGTRGCGATTTCACAAAGGATCAGAAGCAACGTGGGAATTAGAATCAGAAATGAAAGAGAAATATCCATGGTTATTTGAATGAATTCCGGGACGAAATTCTTTTAAGGGGGAGAGAATGTTATAACCGGGTTTCACATAACTTGGATTGAGGTAATTTATACGTGCTTATTATGTGGATTACATGAAATATGCATATATGTGAAAAGGTGTTATGACATATATGATTTATACGAGTATGCATGTGGTGTGAAACATGCATAATGTGGTGTATAATTGTGATAAATCATTTGGGTGGACATTATTTTATTATTTAAAAGCTTATATCTTCATGGTTAAGAAACCATGAATTTTATAATGCTATTTAAAAGCTTATATCTTCATGGTTAAGAAACCATGAATTTTATAATGCAAAATCCACCGTCCAAAGTATTTCTATTGGACAGAAGCTTTCACCACCTTTGAAGTTTAATTATTAAAATCCTCCACCCCCTAGGTGAGGATATTTAAAGAAGAGTTTGATAAGGTTATCCTTATCACTGTCACTCTTTTAAAAGAACCTGTGTGTGCGAGCTAAAGTGTTCTTCAAGATTATGCGTTAAGAATAAGTTGTTGCTGTGTGTTTATCATCAAGAAATCTGTTTGATCAGGTCAGTTTTAAACTATTGTAGACTATAAACTGTGAGTAGTTTTGAAACTAATTCCTTTATGTACTTGTGACTTAATTGTTGAATCTGGATTTCGAAGATGTTATACAGTTTTAAATGGCAGATAAGCTGTTACTGTTTTGAATCTGTTTCTGGGTAAAAAGGATGCAGATTAGTGTTTTAAACAGTTTGGTCTATGATTCTTTTTTGAGGATTTAAAAGAAACCTTGATGTTTTGGAAATCTTTGAAAAACAAGGTTGTTCTTGGGTTTGAAAAGATTTTTATGGATAAAACTATGAATGAGGATTCGATAAGATGGTTGTGACTGCGGTCCTTCATCCGAACTAGTTCATAGATTTTGAAGAAGAAATAAGGGTGGCATATCAAGGAGAGGTGTCTTTTAGAATAAGGGTGGCATATCAAGGAGAGGTGTACCTTTGGGTATAAGGTTGGCAATTGTATGTGAATATTATAGCTCTTGCTATTATGTCTTTTAAGACTACAATGGATTTGAGTCCTTACTTCTCTGTGATTTGAGAACTCAATGATATTGTTCTTATTAGAAATAATGGTATTGATGTTATTGAGAAGGGGAAAACTTGGCTTATGGCCATTGGTATTGGTTAAAAGTGTTTTGAAACAGAATGGTTATTTTCGTGAGGAATCAGAGGGGCTCTGGTTGTTCCTTGTAAGG
>NW_020201201.1:71188-73133 GCF_001531365.2 Cynara cardunculus var. scolymus | reverse complement strand
TTGTGGTTTAGAACCAGAGGCTCTGTCATGAAGACCAGAAGCTCTAGAAGAGAGGTCAGAGGCTCTGGTCCTGTTTCGAAATATTTTCTAAGTGTGGTTTAGAACCAGAGCCTCTGTCATGAAGACCAGAAGCTCTGGAAGAGAGACCAGAGGGGCTCTGGTCCTGATTGTTTAAATATATTCTATGGTTTGAAATCAGAGGCTCTGGTCGTGAACCAAGAAGCTCTGGAAGAGAGACCAGAGGGGCTCTGGTCTTGAATGTTAAAATATTTTCTAAGTCTGGATAGTTAAACCAGTGGCTCTGATCGAGGAACCAGAAGCTCTGGAAGAGAGAGACCAGAGGGGCTCTGGCTAAGAATGTTTAAAATATTTTCTAAGTGTTACCAGAGGCCCGATGGACCAAAGCAATATGTTTTCAGTTTTGCTTCATAAGATGTTTGGTTTAAAATAAATGTTTTGGTGATCTTCACCCTGCATTATATAGAAGGGAACCTCACTAGACATTTATGTCTAACCCTCATTTTCGTGTTTACAAAATTATGTGTGCAGGTAATGATATGGGAAAGAGTATTGTGTGAATTACTTCCCTATATGCTTAGCTGTTTTTGGAAGCATAGATGATAGGATGCAAGAGCTTATACTTTTGGAATTTTTTTGAGCCATGTATTTTATATTATAAACTCTTGTATCGAGGACCTATGTGGGGAAAACATGTATTCTATATATGAATATGTGTTATATGCAATGTGTGGATTTGGGGTGTTACAACATTTATGAACACAATATGAACATAATAAGAATAACTGCTATATGAAAAGAAATAAATAAAAAAACATGTATGAACACGATATGAACATCTTGTGAACAATAGTTCCTTCATTATAAACACATTCAGAAGCGATCATTTGTCAATTGAAGTTTTATATATGCATTGCATCTACACCGTTTAAGGTTCACCCATTGTTCATATATGTTTCTGGTCTTATGTGGTTGTTCACCCCTTGTTCATATCGTATTCACCCCTTGTTCATATCGTATAAAATATATGAACACATAACCCCGACGATATGAACACCGGGTGCAAATACTTACACAAATATAAAGATTTGGTATCAAGGTTAAAACATAACACTTGTGTGTCATATGATAGAAGTAACATGAAAACAACGCTTCATCATTCATAAAAGTCGGTAATATGACAATATAAAAATGGGACCAAAGGACCTTCGGCCTAGCGGTATCGTAGCCCTTGGCTTCCTAGGAGGTCAAGGGTCCAAACCTCACCAAAAGTAAGGAGGGTGTGTGAGTTTATTTGTTGCATTTTCTGTATATAAATATTATATACTTCAAAAAAAAATGGGTCGTGCATGTACTTCCATTTGAACATTTGAATTAGGTACATGTTAATAATTAAAAAAAATTTATCAACTCAATATGAACTACAAAAAGCACAACACATCATAATGAACATAATTTCGATTAAAACAAGTCTAATAAAATATTAATCCATTACCAAGACATTCGCTTTGGTTAATTTTTTCACTTCCCGAACTCGAACTCTAATTGTCACCATAAACCATTTTAATTTTGTCAATGTTGTCGATTTTTTTTCCAATGCGTTTATCCATAATAACTTGAACGATACCGAAGATTTTATTACCGTGTTTTCTCCACAAATCAAAAACTCATAAAACAATAAAAATGGAAGATCAAAATTAAAAAATAAATAAAAATATCAATATTATAAATGCATTTTTTTAGTAATTTTATGATTTTGTAACTCCCTTTTAATGGTATGAGAGTTACATAGCAAATGAAATTACTCAATTACATTTGTCATTAAATTGTGAACATGATAGAAACCTAATAGAAGAATGAATTGTGATTGGTTGACATGGTTTGCAAAGTTAACACAAAAATTTTGGTTAACATTTGATCTTGTCCC
>NW_020201201.1:59716-65028 GCF_001531365.2 Cynara cardunculus var. scolymus | reverse complement strand
ATAATATAACATTTTATAAAGATAATAATTAAATATTCTGTTAGAACTCAATGATTATCCTAATTATATTTTAGATTTTTTATATTTAAAATAAGATATTTATCCTGTATTTGATTGTGTTTATCTGTAGTTAGTTACACGAATTCAGATATGGGATGAAATCGGATAAGTATGAACGGATTTAAGAGTTTTTAAGAGTTTAAGAGTTTAAGAGTTTTTAAGAGTTTTAGCCAAATGCTTTATAATATAGTATAGATATATATATAGTTGTGTTCATATGATTCTTACATTAACAAAAATAAAATAATAAAAATCATAGAATTTTTTGATTTTGTAACTCCCAATTAATGATACGAAAGTTACATAATTTTTTTTACCTAAATACCCTTTTCAACTTTGTTCACTTATCTTTATGAAATTTTAAAATTAAAAAAAATAAGTTTTTACCATGATTAATCACAACCGTTTATTGAAAGATTGAATGACCAAGATCGGTTAACAAAGTTAATACAAAATCTTTGGTTAACATTTGATCTTGTCCCTATATATATATATATATATATATATAGAGAGAGAGAGAGAGAGAGAGAGAGAGTTTGTTTCAAATACAATCATTCGTATTTATACAACCAATGCAACCCAATAAATTGAGATATTTATGGAAATGATGAGAGTTCATTTATTATGATTTGAATATTTATGAAAGATAAATATGATTCATTAATAATGATCAATACTTTATATTAGAAAACAATCAAAATTTCTATGAGATCACATATTAATCAAATGAAATGGACGGTTGAGATTGGGTTGTATATTGGTTGCACAAATGTCAATGGTTGTATAATAACCAACCTCTATATATATATATATATATTTATATACATATATATATATATATTTATATACATATATAAGGGTTGGTTCAAATGTTAAACAAGATTATTGTGTTAATTTTGTTAACCAATATTGACCATTGATTCTTACAATAAACGATTATAATTAATCATGATAAAAAATTAAATTTTTAAATTTACAATTTCAAAAAACATATGTGAACAAAGGGGAAAAGGGTATTTAGGTAAAAAAAATTATGTAACTCTCATATCATTAATTGAGAGTTACAAAATCAAAAATCTCATTGTTTTTGTTAATTTGTTTTTGTTAATGTAAGAACCATATGAACATATATATATATATATATGTATATATAAAACATTGTGTCAAATACGAACAAAAATTGACATATATATGAACTTGGATTGCATAACATTTATTAACATAATATGAACATAATAAAAATAGCTACTACACGAAAGGAATTAAATAAAAAAACAGGTATGAACAACATATGAACAATAGTTCCTTTATTATGAACACATTCAGAAGCGAGCCAATGTTGGATATGCAGCTAGTGTACATATGTATACAATATGAACAATAGTTCCTTCATTATAAACACATTCAGGAGCAAGCCAATGTTGGGATATGCAGCTAGTGTACACATGAACACAATATGAACAGCTTGTGAATAATAGTTCCTTAATTATGAACACATTCAGGAACGAATCAATGTTGAGAAATGTAGCTAGTGTACATATGAACACAATATGAACAATGGGTTTATCCATAATAGATTGAACGATACCGAAAACTTTACTACCGGGTCTCTTCTACCAATCACAAATTCAAAAACATTATAGATAGAAAAATTAGTATTATAAAAAAAAGATCAATAATTAATTGACAAAAATTATAAATTCAATATTAGATGTTTTGATTCATGTTTATACCAGAACATATATGAACACTAGCTGCAGACTATGACAGGTCAAGCATCATAAGCAGCTGATGGAGCCGAATGATTATGAGAATTGGATTGCATAACAAATTAAGTTGACGATGAACTCATTCCATTTGAACATATGAATTGGGCTCGTAGTAATAATTAAAGAAAAAGTTACCAATACAATATGAACTATAAAAAATACAAAAAAAAAACGTCAAAATCAACATAATTTCGATTAAAACGAATACAATAACATATTAATTCATTACCAATACAAACACTTTGATTATTGTCTTCACTTCCGAAACTCGAAGTCCGATTGTCATCGTAAACCATTTTAACCTTCCCATTGTTGTCGAGTTATTTTCCAACGAGTTTATCCATATTAGATTGAACAATATCGAAAACTTTACTATCGAGCCTACTTTAATAATCACAAATTCAAGAACGTTATAGATGGATAAATCAATATTATTCTGATTTCATTAGTAGCCATGATTGACAAACTCACACCATCCAATTCAAATGGAATTTGTCTTGTGGACACACGAGGAAAAACCACCAACATGTCAAGATCAAAATTAGAAAGGTAAGCACCTTCATCATGTCATGCTTCAGGCAACCGAAAGTAATTGAACAAAGGAATGGAAGGGACCAATCACTGGTAAGTCTGTTGGAAGATTAATAGTAAATCAACAACAATTATGAGATTTTTGATTTTGTAACTCCCAATTAATGATATGGGAGTTACATACAAACTAATGTTACATATTTACCCTGTCATTAAATTATATATGAGATGGATATAAACCTAGATAAGAGATAGATTTTTATTGGTTGAGCTTGGTTAACAAAGTTAAAACAATAATCTTGGTTAACATTTGAACCAAACACACACACTCTCTCTCTCTATATATATATATACATACATACAGAAGGGTATCGTTGCAGTGAGTCGATTTCAATCTCTCATTTTTATTTTTATTTTTTGTCTCAGTCAATGTTATAATATGATTTTATGTGATTTTGAGAAAATAATAATGTTTTATTTTTCAATAAACTATAAATATAAAGATATATCATAAAAAATTAAGAAAAATATTGATATTAGTACCAAATTAACTTCCTTTTTTGTGTATTTCTTTAATTTATTTTTTTATTTTTGCTTTAATAATATAATTTTTTATAAAGATAATAATTAATTATTTTGTTAGAACTCAATAATTATCCTAATTATATTTTTGATCTTCTATATTTAAAATGAGATGTTTATTCTCTATTTGATTATGTTTAATTGAAGTTGGTTACACGAATTCAAATATAAAACATTAATAAGTTGTACTTACGCATAATTTACTTGTAATCTAGACTTTTAAGTAATATGCATCAATAAACAATACTTCATACATAAAAAATAATTTTTAAGAGTTTTTATCAAATATTTTATAATATAATATAAAACATATGCTACAATAGATTTAATTTGTCTCACTTTTAACATTAAAAATTAAAAAAATTAATGCATATGCTACAATAGATCATTGATGGCATATAACCTTTGTTCACATATCCCTATGTTTTATTCCCATTTGATATGATCTTAATTTATTTTTATGATCAATAAAATGCTTTTATGATGCAAATTAAAAGTATATATAAACTATTTTACTTTTTAAGGAAGAATAATTTATATGGTACGTTATCTAAACAAAAGTTGAAGACAAAAATCCAACCAAATCCCACTGATCGTTAATATAATCTAAACTTTTTAAGTATCTTGTACCATGTTTCATCCACAAATTTGTAATTCTCTATTTTTTAATTAAATCTAATCGGAAGAACATCGTATTAATTAAATTTATGAATTGGTTTTCTGTATTAATTTTCTTTGCTACTGGTTTTGTGTTTGTTTGTTGGTGTTTTCAAGTTTATGGATGTCGTGTTCAAACAATAATCACACTTAATATGGTTCAGTCGGAGAGGACCTTTAATTTATATCAATTTGGTTAATTTTTTTTTCATTTTACACATATGTTTTGAGCGATCTATTAAACTCGCCTTGGCGAGGTCAACGTCAACCCATATTGGGTTACAGTTCAAGCTTTTCCTACTCTGTGATGGTTTCAAGCGGAATTTCAAACTTTAGCTAGGTGTCTAATCGCAATGACATCATAATCAAATATGAAACGATCTAGTTTTCTTTTTAACGTTTCATGATCTTCACGAAATCCATGATACATTTAACGTCATATATAGATATTTGTTACTAGAAATATACTTTTATTATGAAAAAAGTAGTTATTTATGATATGTGAAGTTTCTGATATTTTTTTATTGAACTTGCAGTAGTGAAATTTAGTGAAAGTATGTGCAAATTCAGTCTCAGTTATAGTCATGCCAATGAAGTTTTATATCTAAAGTCTTATAAACCAGATTTATCAAAAGTTTTAAAAACAATTTTTAATGCACAAAGTCTTAAAAACAACTCATAATGCATTAAGTACTACTACTTTATGCATTCAGTCTTAAAATCTCTTAATCTACAATTAAAATAACATATAGTACAAGTTACCAATGCACATTATTACCTTTTCTTTTCATGTTTCCATGATATTTTTGACACTTTTCACTCATGACTTCACCCTCTCATATCTTTATGTCTTATCCCCATCCCCCAAGGTGAGATTCAAACTGATATTCACCATGTTTTATTAAAAGTTTTCTCATTCATCTTTCATTCAATTGCTCTATAACTTTCGGTCTCGTTATCGATCTTTTGATTATTTGCTCTTGGTGTAAATCGAACACATTTATGGAGTCGTTTAAATATGTTGGATTTTAAATATATTGGATTTTAAACCGTCATACAATTTTTTTCATTGATAGACTGTAATTGAAACCATAACTTTAATTTATTCAAATTGTATTAATATGTGAAGACCAAATGTAACTTATATCATCGTTAAATCTTCTCTAATAAAACCAGTGAAACTTCAAATTTTTTAAAATTCACAGCTCTTGCCGCATTGCGCAACAACTAATATTTACGGAATTGTTGCTCCATCCATAATAGGCATGAGATAAAAAAAAATCATCCAAAGATTAATTAAGAAGCGTTCTCAATACTTATTACATGAACTCAACGCAATGAATGTAAGTGGTTTAGTTGGGGGATGATTAAAACCATAAAATATATTGAAATCCACATAATGTATTAATCAAGTGATATTTCCACCGACTTAACAAAAATCCACATTGATAACCGTAATTCTCTTTTACACTCTCATAATTGTGGGATTTTTCAATATCATTTGTAAGGTATTGTTTGATAAAAATAAGTTATCTTACAAGTTGGTTTATTTTCTGGGTACATGTTTGAATGAGTAATGTTTTGATAGCTTATTATCACTATTTTTAATTATAACCATCATTAATATTAATTGTTATTTATTACTATTAGTTATAAATAAATATTAATAAAATTTAACTATTACTAATATTAGAAAATGTTAATTATTAAAAA
>NW_020201201.1:54719-58426 GCF_001531365.2 Cynara cardunculus var. scolymus | reverse complement strand
ATGTTGAAATATGCAGCTAGTGTACATATAAACAAAATATGAACACTTGTAAACAATAGTTCATTCATTATGAACACATTCAGGAATGAGCCAATATTGAGATATGCAACTAGTGTACATACGAACACAATATCAACAACTTGTGAACAATAGTTCCTTCATTATGAACACATTCAGGAGCAAGCCAATGTTGAGATATGCAACTAGTGTACATATGAACACAATATGAACACTTGTGAACAATAGTTTCTTCATTATGAACACATTCAGGAGCGAGCCAATATTGAGATATGCAACTAGTGTACATACGAACACAATATGAACACTTGTGAACAATAATTCTTTCATTATAAACAATGGGTTTATCCATAATAGCTTGAACGATACTGGAAACTTTACTACCGGGTCTTTTCTACCAATCACAAATTCAAAAACATTATAAATAGAAAAATAATATTATAAAAAAACAAGATCAATAATAAATTAACAAAAATAATGAAATTTTTTGATTTTGTAACTCCCAATTAATGATATAGGAGTTACATAAAGAAAAATTACATATTTACCCTTGTCATTAAATTATAAGATGAATATGAACCTATATATAAGATGAATTGCCATTGGTTGAAAATGGTAACAAAATTAACACAATAAACTTAATTAACATTTGAACCAGATTCTCTCTCTCTCTCTATATGTATATATTCTAACTCATCAACATTTCATTGTCTATTGAAAGACATGAATCGATGAACGTCATTTTTCTTTCATAGGAATGTCTAATCTCAAACTCCTTATCAATGTTATACGAGTAAAGTGGATAATGTTCCTTAAAAAATTAACCTTTTTATTTAAAAGAGTAAAATTGTCATTTTACTAATGAAATATCACCAACCAATAACCCGCTATTTTCATAGTGAACTATAATGTCTGATTGAATGTGAAATTGAAGTTTCTAAAAGTTACGCCATAGTCATATTTGTCTCCATAAGGGCATTTTTGTTCATTCACTTTTGCAAGGATGTACGTAATTTGGTTTGCCAGTTTAAACTATTAAATGTTGGTCAATTTCAAAAAGACATATTCTATGAAAATATAACATATTTTGATTTGTTAATTTGTTATTATGGGTAATATATATGTAACATACACTTTCGCAAATACGTTGCAATTATCCCCTTTATACGTGTTTATGTGATCAAAACGTAAAAATTTGGAAGCATTATCCACTTTACTCGAAAGATATTTTTTGAAATATTTCTACGTTACGGATACATAAAAACTGACTTTTATTGGAAGATATTTTTTGAAATATTTCTATTGTAAGTTGTAGATTATCTCTTTACGAACGCGTGAGCGAAAACCACGTCAAAAACGGAGGCCCGGGCGAAAAGTTATGCGATTTTTAGTGATTAGTGGTCAAATCGAGTTTTCAGCCGAGTCAACTCAGCCCCAACTCGTAAAAGTAGGATATACATGTTATTTACCTTCTTTTTCACCTAAAACAGACTATCATCTTCAAAACTTACTACCAGGGGCGATTTTGGCTTCATAGGGGTGAATCAAGGTTGTTTCAAGGAGTTTTTGCTTGATTTTTATGCCAAATTCATCCTCCAATTAAGGTATAACTATTTCATTGGTTAATCTCTTGATTTGAAGCTAGTTAGAGATGAAATCAATGAAACCTAATCTGAGTTATATTAGTAATATGTTGTATTTAGATTGGTTATAGCCTAACTAAGTTGTTATGATGCTTGATTGATGATTTAGAGCTTTCGAAAATGAAGAACATAAGTTGAACTTTGATTTTCTTCATTAAYGGCTATTTTGGTGAAATTCTTGAGTATTGATCTTGTAATTAATAATATAAACATGGGTAGATGGTATTTTGATTGTTGGAATAAAGATTGAATGCAAAATATGGATTTTAGTCTATTTAGTTGGTGAATTTGACAACACCGAATCTATCCGAGATGCTGTTTTGAATGTGCGATAACTTCTTAACCGTAGCTCGGATTGCTACAATTCTGGACATTTTAGATAGCTTATATGTAGATCTAAACCTGTCCTTTAGACACTTTTTAGAAATAAGGCTTCTAGGTTGGTTATAATTGCGTCTAAAAACTGATAAAAATTTGATTTTGAGCTGTGAATTATAGTGCCTAAAATGAGTTTAAATTAAGTTTGGTTAAGTTTTTGTTGTCGGATTTTTATGAAACTTTGGGTACATATTACATGTGTTAAATAAGCTCACTTGGTCCTTCCAGAGTGACCGTTGGACGATGTTTAGACATATATGGACGTAGAGCCTAAGTTGGCTATATTTTTTTAGTATCGAAAAGCACTCTGAGTTTATGGGGCTACTTAACTTGCTATTTGCTAGACATGTTATCTATTTGTTACTTGCTTCCACACTCATCCATGTTATGTCTCCTTATCAATTTCAAGAGATTATTGGCTATTGCACTCCGTCCTTCCATACGTGCTACTCAGTGGTTACTTTGTGTTTCACCCGGGGAGGCACGCTTAAGCCCATATCAGCTGAGATTACTCGGGTATGGTGCGTATTTGACCATGTTAGAGTCCGGTCATTTTTTCCACTGTCCGGGATAGCTTGGGTGGGAAGATCATTCCACTGGCCGGGATAGCTCGGGTGGTATGAAATCTATGATATATATTGTTGTGCTTGCCACGACCGGGATAGCTCAGTGGCAGTACATATCAATTATTGACTTTCACACGATCTAGTTGCATACTTTGATATTCAGATGTATGATTCTCGAATGATGATTACTTATTACATGATTTACATCTTTCGTGATCATTGACTTCCATGGATTACATTTGTGAAGCTTTAGTAATTAGTAGTTCCCGTTTACTCACTAAGCATTACGTGCTTACCCTTTTAGTTGCTCACATTTTTACAGGCCGTGTAGATAAGGCAAAGAACAAGCTCGAGTAGATTGAGATATTTGCTTTTGGTGCTTCCAGTAGCATGACTCTTTTGGTATTATATAATTAGTCGAATACAGCTATGGATTGTAAATTATTAGTTGTCTTTTGGTTGTACCTGCAAGTATCTACATAACGGGTAGCTAATGTCCTTCGTCTTGTATATAGTTTAAGCTTCTGTAAATCTATTAAGTTTATTTTGTCTGTTTTAGGATATTTTGGAAATCAGGTGCTTATGGAAACGTCCTGTAAACCAAGCGGACATTTCTAATTAGAAACTCGTAAATATTATATCCCGTTTGCTTTCTAATGGTTTAAAAATGTAACTTTTGGTGGTTTGTTTATCATTTATAGAAATGAGGTATTCAATCTGGTACCATTTATGTAATCTGGGTCTTTCAATTTGGTATCAGAGCGTTGGTTTAAGTGAACTGGATACCAGCGACGGTATCCGGACTTAAACCTTGTGTCGGTATCATGTAGTAAGTATGTTTTGATTTAAACGGGATATGAACTTAGGAGAAACCTAGGTGGGAGTTGGGAATTTGTTATAGGATTCTGTTTAATGTTATGTATACGTCGTAACTTTCAGAAAGATGGCCGACGATGATGAAGCTAGTCACACCCCATCTAACGACAATGTAAGAGAAAATGCTCCACACCTAGAGATTTATGATGATAAGGCACCGATGTCTCCTCGAAGCGAACGTTTGATGCAACGTATGACTTTATTAATTCAACAAACGTTAGCCCAA
>NW_020201201.1:43270-54169 GCF_001531365.2 Cynara cardunculus var. scolymus | reverse complement strand
CATAAAGCACAGTTTGCCACACGTTTCTTGACTACAGAACAGGAACGTGTAGACCACTTTATAGACGGATTGCAATCAGAGATTCGAGATGTCATCGGCAATCGTGACATTTCAGAGTTTGAGAAAGCGGTGGAATCTGCACGACGGCGCGAACACGATTTGACCCGCTCGGATCGTAATCCAGCTCTGCCAGCCAAGCGACCTCGAATTGAAGGTGCCATATCTGCACCAACACAACAGTTTTCTAGGAATTTCAATCCGAGATACGCTTAATCCCAAGCTAGATCGTGACCTCAATCTAGGTCCCAAGCTTACAGCCTTCAGTCAAATGCTCCTCCACCCTGTTCTATTTGCGGTAAGGCTCATCGGGGCCGATGCAACACTATTCGCCTTGAAATTAGATGTCATGGTTGTGGTGAAGTTGGACACGTGAGACCGAACTGCCCGAGGAGGGATATGACATGCTACTCATGTGGTGCTATAGGCCATCGTCAAAGAGAATGCCCTCGATCTAAATCTGAGGAAAGTAAGGCTTCTGTTCGCCGACCTTCTACTAGTGGTGCTGCTCGTCAAAAGGAGGAGGTACCGCGCGTCCAGGCCAGAGAGCTTTTCAAATCACTGCTGAGGAAGCTCGAGATAAGCCGGATGTGGTTACAGGTATATTTCTCGTTAATTCTCATCCCGCTCGTATCTTATTTGATTCCGGTGCTACTAGTTCATTCATTTCTCATACGTTTGCTCGATGTTTAAACTTTGTACCATATGTGCTTGCTAAACCTTTTTACGTTGACACTGCTGATAGCACATCTATGCTAGCTGATAAAGTTTACAAAGATTGTGTGTTTCAATTAGATGAGCATGAGTTTTTCGTAGATCTTGTACCGATGGATATCCATAGCTTTGATATAATTATTGATATGGATTGGTTGGTTAAGAATCGGGCTGATATTTTGTGTTTTCAACGCATAATCCGTATACCGAACGACGTCGACTATTTATATGTTTACGGTGAAAAGCGTAAAGGGGACGTAAAGTTGATTTCTATGCTTAAAGCTCGAAGACACCTATCTAAAGGTTGTTCTTCCTATTTAGCCTATATTTTTGATGCGTCGAAAGAGGTAAAGAAAACGGTTAGTGACGTACCGGTTGTGTGTRAATTTCCGAATGTATTTCCCGAGGACTTACCCGGTTTACCTCTTGATAGACAAGTTGAATTTCGAATTGACTTAATTCCTGGTGCAACGCCGGTTGCTAGGATGCCATATCGTCTAGCTCCGGCTGAAATGAAAGAAATGAAGAATCAACTGCAAGAACTTCTCGATAAAGGTTTTATCCGACCGAGCACTTCTCCTTGGGGTGCTCCAGTACTATTTGTCAAGAAGAAAGACGGTTCAATGCTTATGTGCATCGATTACCGTGAGTTAAACAAAGTAACGATCAAGAACAAGTATCCACTTTCACTTATCCATGATTTGTTCGACCAATTTCAAGGTGCGAGTTACTTCTCTAAAATTGATTTACGGTCAGATTATCATCAACTGAGAGTGTGTGAAGAAGATGAATCGAAAATGGCTTTCCGTACACATTATGGCCACTATGAATTTTTAGTTATGCCATTCRGTTTAACTAATGCACCTGCAGCGTTCATGGATATGATGAATCGCGTGTGCCRGCCAATGTTGGACAAATCTGTGATCGTGTTTATAGACGATATTCTTGTGTATTCCAAATCTGAAGCGGATCACGTGAAGCATTTGTGTGAGATGCTTGAAACACTTCGACAAGAGCGTCTATATGCTAAATTTTYGAAATGTGAATTTTGGCTACGTCAGGTGCAATTCCTAGGTCACACGATTTCTTGTGACGGTGTGTCGGTTGACCCGTCCAAAGTTGAAGCTGTAAAGAATTGGGAGCAACCTAAGAATGGATCTGAGATTCGTAGTTTTCTTGGACTCGCGGGTTATTATAGACGATTCATATGGGATTTCTCTAAAATTGTCGTGCCTTTAACTTCGTTGACCCGGAAAGATGTCAAGTTCGAATGGGGTGAAGCTCAAGAGAATGCTTTTCAGGTGTTAAAGCTTTGTTTGTCAGATGCTCTTGTTCTAGCTTTACCAAAAGGTAGTGACGACTTGGTAGTTTACAACTATGATTCTAAACTGGGTCTCGATTGTGTTCTTATACAGCGAGGCAACGTAATTGCATACGCGTCGAGACAGTTGAAAGATTATGAAAAAAACTATCCAACTCATGATTTTGAGTTGGCAGCGGTCGTTTTTGCACTAAAATTATGGCGCCATTACTTATATGGTACCAAATGTCAACTATTCACAGATCATAAGAGTTTGAACTATATCTTACTCAACAAACTTTGAACATGAGGCAACAATGAGCCATCGAACTGATTAAAGACTATGAATGTGAAATTCTCTATCATCCAGGTAAAGCTAATGTTGTTGCAGATGCTTTAAGCCGGAAGACGTATGCAAACACCATGTGTTATGCTATTACACATACGTCCGTGACATCCACATTAGTTGACAACATACGAAAATGGCAAGTAGAGGCTTTGAAGCCTGATCGTGTGAAACCAGAGTGTATAGTTGGTTATGTTTCGTATCTGACAGATGATAGTCGAGGACTTAAAGTCTTCAAGGACCGTGTTTGGATTCCAAAACTCGGTGGTATTCGGGAATTGGTATTATCTGAAGCACATAAGTCGCGGATGTCTATGCATCCGGGCAGTACAAAGATGTATTACGATTTGAGATCTGAATATTGGTGGCCGGGAATGAAGCGTGATATCGGCCAATATGTGGAACAATGTGTTACGTGTTCGCAGGTTAAAGATGAACACCAAAAACCTTATGGTAGCCTTCAACCTCTCGATATACCGGTGTCGAAATGGGAGGAACTTACAATGGATTTCGTTACAAAGCTACAGAAGACGTCTCATTAGCACGACAGCATCTGGGTTGTCGTGGATCGTTTAACCAAAAGTGCTCACTTTATGCCTGTTCGAGAGTCGTATTCTATGGATAAATGGGCACAAATTTATATCAACGAGAATATTGCACGACATGGTGTTCCTCTGAAGGTAATTTCTGATCGAGATTCTCGATTTACTTCGAAATTTTGGGCCAGTTTACAACGAGAACTAGGGACACGCATGGCATTGAGCACAACCTATCATCCCCAAACTGATGGCCAGTCCGAACGCACGATACAGACGTTAGAAGATATGTTGCGTGCGTGTATCATTGAGTTTGGTGGTAGTTGGGATATGCATCTACCATTGGTTGAATTTTCATACAACAACAACTATTACTCGACTATCGGTATGGCGCCTTTTGAGGCTTTATATGGTCGTAAATGTCGAACTCCACTATGTTGGCGTGAGATGGGTGAGAAAGTGCTTGCTGGACCCGAAATGATTCAAATTACGCATGATAAGATTCAAGTTATTAGGGAAAGGATGAAAGCCGCTCAGGACAGACAGAAGTCGTACGCCGATAATTGTCGACGACCAATTGAATTCATCGTGGGCGATATGGTTATGTTGAAATTTCCCCTTGGAAGGGTATTCTACGATTTGGTAAGCAAGGTAAGCTTAGTCCACGTTTYSTTGGACCATTCAAAATCATTGAACGTATTGGCAAACAAGCATATCGACTTGAACTTCCAGAAGAGCTGTCTGGTATTCACGATGTATTTCATGTTGGATATATTCGAAAGTGTTTGGGTAAGTATGATGAAACAATTCCCTTTGCTGAGGTGAAGATTGACGAACGACTGAGATATATCGAGGAACCAGAAGAAATTCTAAACGAAAGAACGACAAATCTTCAGAACAAGACAATCGATTTGGTATTGGTGAAATGGAAGCATCATCGTGGTCTGAATTGCACGTGGGAGAACAAAGAATAGATGCTTGCCAAATATCCCGAGCTACTCGAGAAAAATTAAGATTCCGAGGACAGAATCCTAAAAAAGAGGAGGTAATTGTAACATACACTTTCGCAAATACGTTGCAATTATCCCCTTTATATGTGTTTATGTGATCAAAACGTAAAATTTGCAAGCAAACCCAAATGCAATAAACTATATATGAAATAGTCGGAATCATCGTACGAGGCCCGGGGCAAAACAATTGGAAAGAAATGGATCAAAAGCATCAATATCTACGTTACGGATACATAAAAACTGACTTTTATTGGAAGATATTTTTTAAAATATTTATATTGTAAGTTGTAGATTATCTCCTTACGAACGCGTGAGCGAAAACCACGTAAAAAACGGAGGTCCGAGCGAAAAGTTATGCGATTTTTAGTGATTAGTGGTCAAACCGAGTTTTCARCCGAGTCAACTCAGCCCCAACTCGTAAAAGTCGGATATACATGTTATTTACCTTCCTTTTCACCCAAAACAGACTCTCATCTTCAAAACTTACTACCAGGGGCGATTTTGGCTTCATAAGGGTGAATCAAGGTTGTTTCAAAGGGTTTTTGCTTGATTTTTATGTCAAATTCATCCTCCAATTAAGGTATAACTATTTCATTGGTTAATCTCTTGATTTGAAGCTAGTTAGAGATGAAATCAATGAAAYCTAATYTGAGTTATATTAGTAATATGTTGTATTTAKATTGGTTATAGCCTAACTAAGTTGTTATGATGCTTGATTGATGATTTGGAGATTTCGAAAATGAAGAACATAGGTTGAACTTTGATTTTCTTCATTAATGGCTATTTTGGTGAAATTCTTGAGTATTGATCTTGTAATCAATAATATAAACATGGTTAGATGGTATTTTGATTGTTGGAATAAAGAWTGAATCCAAAATATGGATTTTAGCCTATTTAGTTGGTGAATTTGACAACATCGAATCTATCCGAGATGTTGTTTTGAATGTACGATAACTTCTTAACCGTAGCTCGGATTGCTACAATTCTGGACATTTTAGAAAGCTTATATGTAGATCTAAAACTGTCCTTTAGACAATATTTAGAAATAAGACTTCTAGGTTGGTTATAATTGCGTCTAAAAACTGATAAAAAGTTGATTTTGAGTTGTGAATTATAGTGCCAAAAATGAGTTTAAATTAAGTTTGGTTAAGTTTTTGTTGTTGGATCTTTATGAAACTTTGGGTACATATTACATGTGTTAAATAAGATCACTTGATCCTTTCAGAGTGACCGTTGGACGATGTTTAGGCATATATGGATGTAGAGCCTAAGTTGGCTCGAGTTTTTGAGTATCGAAAAGCACTGTGAGTTTATGGGGTTACTTAACTTTCTATTTGCTAGACATGTGTTATCTATTTGTTACTTGCTTCCACACTCATCCATGTTATGTCTYCTTATCAATTTCAAGAGATTATTGGCTATTGCACTCCGTCCTTCCATACGTGCTACTCGGTGGTTACTTTGTGTTTCACCCGGGAAGGCACGCTTAAGCCCTTATCAGCTGAGATTACTCGGGTATGGTGCATATTTGA
Organism: Cynara cardunculus var. scolymus; assembly: GCF_001531365.2. NCBI lineage: Eukaryota > Viridiplantae > Streptophyta > Magnoliopsida > Asterales > Asteraceae > Cynara > Cynara cardunculus. Next base: position 48,674 of record NW_020201201.1, on the reverse strand, counting down.
CCGTGTTAGAGTCCGGTCATTTTCCCTACTGTCCGGGATAGCATGGGTGGGAAGAATCATTCCACTAGCCAGGATAGCTCGGGTGTTATGAAATCTATGATATATATTGTTGTGTTTGCCACGACCGGGATAGCTCGGTGGCAGTACATATCAATTATTGACTTTCACACGATCTAGTTGCATACTTTGATATTCAGATGTATGATTCTCGAATGATGATTACTTATTACATGATTTACATCCTTCGTGATCATTGACTTCCATGGATTACATTTGTGAAGCTTTAGTAATTAGTAGTTCCCGTTTACTCACTAAGCATTACGTGCTTACCCTTTTAGTTGTTCACCTTTTTACAGGCAGTATAGATAAGGCAAAGAACAAGCTCGGGTAGATTGAGATCTTTGCTTTTGGTGCTTCCAGTAGCACGACTATTTTGGTATTATATAGTTAGTCGAATACAGCTATGGAATGTAAATTATTAGTTGAATTTTGGTTGTAACTGCAAGTATCTAGATAACGGGTAGCTAATGTCCTTCGTCTTGTATATAGTTTAAGCTTCTGCAAATCTATTAAGTTTATTTTGTCCGTTTTAGGATATTTTGGAAATCAGGTGCTTACGGAAACGTCCTGTAAACTAAGCGGACATGTCGAATTAGAAACTCGTAAAAATTATATCCCGTTTGCTTTCTAATGGTTTAAAAATGTAACTTTTGGTGATTTGTTTATCATTTATAGAAATGAGTTATTCAATCTGGTATCATTTATGTAACCTGGGTCTTTCAATATATACTTTATTCTGATGCATCAGATGAAGGTCAATTTAAAAAGTAAGTCTTGATGTTGATGTATGTGAAGAGAAAATTAGTAGATAGGTCATCATTTAGCTAGTAAGAGATGTGAAACCTACCTTAATGTAAAACTAACCAAACCAACTAAATTACTATAATAGTTATGGCTTGTGAGAATTTGAGCAGTTGGAATTTAAGTTAATTAAATACACCAGATGTTATAAGAGCATTTCCAATGAAATGTTCAAAATTTTGGATTACAGGAATTGTTAGGAGAGCATCGCCAACAAAAAATCAAAATCACTACATTCAACTTATAGAATTTTTTCTCTTTTCGAGATTATAACATTTATTATGTTAATAAAATATTTAATATATTTAATGAAATATTTATTTCTCCTAATCATTTAATTTTAAGGATTGTTATTGAAAAAATAATTAAAAATCATCTTTGTCTTCTAAATAATAGTTTTTTGGATAGTTGAATAATTTTACTATTTTTATCTCATATTTTCTCCATCTAAAAAAGGTTTTGAAGAATTTGTTGAGACAAAAAATTAACCACAAAATCTTCATTTTACACATTTTAAAAACTTTGCAGGAGATCTTCTAATGATACTATAAAATAAAATCGTTAAAAATGTTAAATATTGAGGGTTCCTTGATCAATCAAACCGGATATATCAATTTGGATAATGTATATGTCTATTTTCTAAATTCAGCAATTCGACCATTATTGCTTTTGTATCACGAATTGAAATATGGCATAATTCAAATGATCATACAAATTTTGAAAGGTTGTACAATCGAGTTATCTATGCACCCAGATTCAATGCTCATAAATTTATACGAGAGATCGATGACTACATGTTAAACAGTTTATTGATACTACACAACAACTATGAAATAATTCGTAACTGCTTGTGGATAACATCAAACACGGATCTTGTAACAACCTGCAATTCTGTATAACATATAACATATAACTTTATACATAACAAATCACATTGAGATGCAACTTGAGTCCAACTTTACAAAACTATAAAACTGTCCAAAAGCTACCACAAATTTTTGCTAAATAGATTCCCATACAAAAAATTTCATATAGCAAGAAGATCAAAAGCAGACTTCATAATAATCCAACTTTGACACTATTAAATGAAAGACTTTTACCTACGGACTTTTCCCTGAGAAATATATCGCTAAAAGGTGATTCGTCACAAAACCGTCACAAAAGTTGGTGGATAAATTGTTATCGGGTTATTCAAATCAGTGACAGATTACCCAGGGATTCTCTGCATGACCCATTGGTAGTTTTTTGAAAAATATCGGATTCTACCGAACCATTGGTATTTTATGGATGATCCGCCAGTAATCACCAACAGAAGTTTTCCTAGGTGATTTTTGTGGGTAAAAGTCATTTGTTTTATAATGACAATCTGTACACAAGAAAAACCAAATATGAAGATCTCATACTTTTTCATTTCCTTTACCTCCTAAAGATGATGCTCTGAAATGCATATTTTTCAAAATAAAATGAGGGTTAGACCATATGGTCTAGTGAGGAAATCTCTGTCAATAAAACAATCCAGTAAAATCATTTAATACAAAATATTTAAAGCAATTAGTCATGAAGTAGGCCCATAAGTAGTACATCCCTCCCAGACAACTAGCTACAACAGTCATTTTTTTCTAAAACAAAGACCCACTCTGATAGGACCGCAGTGAGTATCGACAGTGGCACCATACGAAACACATTCCTGGGCTAAAGATGTATATCCCCCCCTACATGGACAAATACAGTCTCACACAAACATAAGCTTCTGTTGTGTAAGTCCCTTTAACCTATATATCTTTCATCAAACCATATGTGTTAATATCCAACAACATGTAATAGATATTGTATCACAGTTAACGGTCAATTCCAAAAATACCAATTAGATATAACATTGAAATAGTATCATTTGATAATATATGAATTTTAGTTCGAAAATGTTATAAGAAAACTCACCTCGATCATGATAAACGAGGATATAAACTTTAACCAAAATGAGAAATCACAACGGAACCCTTGAATCTAAATAAAGGAAACATGGATCACAATCAAGAGATATAAACTCAACCTTATCTCTAAGCAACCTTTAAGGAAAGCCAATGATACGAAGAAAAAACAAGAAAATCACCACATAGTGACTTGCACTACTTGCCACACGACCAAAGTCGCAACTAAGATCGCGCAAGTCACTGTACAACACAAGTTCGACCTATACAGCCTGCTTAAACCAGATTCTCATCCAACCTCAAAATCACTTCTAGATTTTCAAATCACTGAAATAAACCAACTTTTGATCCCAAAGTAACACGAAGGAAAAGGCCAAAAAAAAGAACCAAATGGCTTACGCGATTAGTTGAGTAACTAAGGATGCGGGCTTGGTCGCGTAACGTACTATTTCGCATCTCTTCCCTATTTTGACCGGCAACAATCCACATTTTTTCCAAACTCAAACTTGCTTCAAAATCATATTTTAAATCTTCCAAAACACCAACCTTATTACAACTTTAGCTCAAAAAACATCTAACTCAAGATTTTTGGATAACCATAATCATCTAGAATTAAAATAACTCAATAGGTTGAATCCCATCATCAACAACAATTTCAAGACAAAAACCCACATAAGATGAACACCAAATATAGATGATTAAAGGAATCAACTTCAAGAATAAAATCAACATAGAATCAACCATACACAAGATTAACGACCAAAATTTTGATTAACCAGAAAAATCTACTCAAAAAATATATAAACTCTATACTTAAAAGGAGAAACCAAAAGTAAGGATTATACCTTTGATGAATTCTGCTCCCAACTCTTGAAAAGCCAACAAATTCTTCTCCAACTAAGAGCTCAAGATGATTGATTTTAAAAAAACACACACACATACAAAAGGTACATAGGTTGAATCTAGGAGGAGAAAGCAAAAAGGACGTGACCCATTTTATTAGGTTTCCTATTTTAATTTTAAACCCTCTAGAATGGAAAAATACCTAATCAACCCCTAAACTTTTACACTTAACCGCACTCTAATAAACATGGATATTACAACATCTTCCCCTTAAAGGAATTTTGTCACGGAATTATTTCAATTGAACAAACTAGGGTATTTGGATTTCATTTCTGATTACGGTTCCCAGATAGCTTTTAACCCTTGTGATAACACCACCGAACATTTACTAAACCAGTCTCTTTTCTCAAATTTTTAACCTTGTAATCAATAATAACTTCTAGATCTTCGATGAAATTCCATTTATCATCCACTTGAACTTCTGGTAACAGTATAAACACTTTTTCAAGTTACACACGTGGAAAGTACTATGAATACCACTCAACTCATCTAGAAGTTCTAACCTGTAGGTTACTTCACCAACCCGGTCACTAATCATAAAAGGTCCAATATACCTTGGACTTAGCTTACCTCACTTTGCAAAGCAAATTGTTCCTTTCTACGACAATACTTTCAATATCACACTATCTCCAACCTAAAACTCTATCGGTTATGGAGTTTGTCAGCATAGCTTTTCTGTCGGTCTTGAACCATATTTAACTGTTCACGAATCTTTTTGATCTAATCTACCATTAACTTTACAATTTTTGGTCCTTCTAACTGTTTCTCTCTCACTTCGTTCTAACACAATGGCGTTCTACACTTTCCACAATAAAGAACCTCGAAGGGCGCCGCTTGAATACTAGAGTGATAACTGTTGTTCTAAGAAAATTCAATTAGAGGTAAGTGTCATTGCCATGATCCTCCAAAATCAATAATACAAGTGCGTAACATATATTCTAGTGTCTGAATCATTCTCTGACCTTGCCTGTCGGTCTCATTCATGCGGAAACTTTTCCAGAACATTGAAGTAAACGGGCTATCTCGATCAAAAAATATCTATAATGAAAAACCATGCCGAGTTAACACTTCGTTGAGATATAATTTTGCTAACCTTTTCATCGAATTCATTTCTTTGATTGGTAAGAAATAAATGGAGTTAGATAGTTGAACCACTATAACCCAAATCGCATCGAAACCTTTTTGGTGTTCTTAGTAACTTCTTTATGAAATTCATCATAATATGATCCTATTTCCAAACTAGAATTTCTAACAATTGTAGATTATCATAAGGTCATTGATGCTCCACTTTAACACGTAAGCAAGTAAAAGACCATTCTACAAAACATGTAATATCTTTTTTCAAACCCGACCACCAATAGAATTGATGCAAATCTTAATACATCTTGTTAGTACCTAGATGAATGGAATAACGAGATTTGTGAGCTTCATTCAAAACCCTTTCATGATTATTACCAAGAGGAAATACCCAAATTCTATTGTCAAAACACATTTAACCCTCGGTTGTATTTCACTAAAACAAATGTCATACCAACGAGTTGTTCCCGTGTTACATTTTCATCTTTCAGAGCTTCAATTTAACATCTCTTTAACTCTTCGAATATCGTAATGCTAACACTTTGATTGTTCCACTCTTTTCTTTACGACTTAAAGCATCGCTACCTAGGGGTGAGCAGCGGAACCGGGTACCCGGTTACGGAACCGGAACCGCC
>NW_020201201.1:34597-42803 GCF_001531365.2 Cynara cardunculus var. scolymus | reverse complement strand
GGCGGTTCCGGTTCCGGTTCCAAAAATTTAAGAACCGCTCTAACCGGTTCCGGTTCCGGTTCCAATATCTCAAGAACCGCCGGTTCCGGTTCCTGTCAAAAAGGGCGGGTACCCGCCTATGCTCACCCCTATCGTTACCACGTTCGCTTTCACCGGGTAATACATATCGTAATCATTCACCAGTTTTAACCACCATTTTTGTCTACTACTCAGTTCCCATTGATTAAACAAATGTTTGGAGAATCTTATGATTAGTGAAAATTTGAAATTTAGTACCATATAAATAATGTCTTCAAATCTTCAAAACAAATTCAATGGCTACTAACTCCATATCATGAGTGGGATATTGATTTTAGTGATCTTTCAATTGACGGGAAGCATATGCAATAACTTTCCTTCGCTACATCAATACATAATCTAGACGCAACTTAGAAGCATCAATATAAACCATAAAATCCTCTGATACCATCAGGTAACGATAGAATCGGTACACTACACAGTCTTTCTTTCAAAGTTATGATGTCCTCAGCTTGCGCCTCTTTCCATTCAAACTTTAAATTCTTTTTTGTCAACACCATTAAAGATGTCTCGATACGAGAAAAATATTATATGTGTTGGTCTCAGCCGGATCTATAAGAGTTTATAGGTAACAATATGTAGAAAGAGGGGATGAATACAAACACAGTAACTTTTACTTTTTTAAAATTATATATTGATAGAGAAGATCAATACAAATTTTACAAGTTATATGCGAAAGATATAAGATATATAACCTACCTAAACAATCTAAGATACACACAAAAATTACATATAGAAATAAGAAAAAACTTGCTACCAGAAATAAAATAAGAAGTAATTTGATCTTCACTTGTTAAAGTGGTCTTTCTCTTAGATAGAGAGTACAGAGAGAAGTAACTTTTTGGGTAAATTTAGAGTGAGGAAAAATATAACTAAGAGGAGAACTACTTAACTATTTATACTCATTGCATTAAATGCAATTAAGAAGGTGCATAACACGTGGCAAGCTTTTAAAGGAAAGCTTGTCTTTTGTTACAGTACATAGTCCTTTTTGGCTGTATATGAACAATTATCTTTCATAAAATAGGTAAGCACATTTGGTGTCAAAGGAGTGACTCCATACTGTACTATACTTAGAAAGGTATGAGTTTGCCCTTTGTGTGCAGAAGGACAAGACAAAAAGTATCTTGCTCGACAAGATTCATTTGATTGTGGAACACTGGAATGAAATTGAAGGTCTCATCAGTGTTCATTGAATCTTTGTCCAGGCTTTACACTTATGTAGACGAGCTTGTTATCATTGAAAACCGCTTCAGATCACGAACTTTCTGGTCTCTAATATTCATCTTATGTCTTCCACATCGCTGAAGGACCTATGGTGTGAGTTTTGTCTTCTTAAAGAATATTGGTCTCTGGACGAACTACAATACATGTTCAGCGATCATTGAACAGACTTAGTGATGATCGCTGAAACTGAATACAATGATAATACACTTCGATAGATAAAAAGGGATCATCATCAAATCATTGAAAGATAGGATCAAAAATCTCCCCCTATTTGATGATGACAAAGCAACATAAAGAAAATTACTTAAGTTACATCAGTAAAGAAAAGATACTAGTAAGATACTTGTCCCTTTTAACTGTTTTGGGATCTTTTTCAGTGATACAGTTTATTATGAAAATTTACTTAAGATGTGAAGGATTACAAGGAAAGAATAAAATATACACAATATTGATAACTGAAACCGAAAGCATATTCACTGACTAGAAAGGTGTCAGTAAATGAAAGACATAAATAGAACTCTTAAATACTTGTCCATTTACTTTTTTCAGGGATCTTTTTCAATGAACTAACAATTTTATTGACTATTTTTCAAGAGAAACTATTACAAGTATTACAATCAGTACTGGCAGACCTAATAAATAAAGGTTATACACTGAAAGTAAAAAAAAAGAAAATAAGATTACAAAGACTGAAAGGACATCTAATCTAAGTTGCTGAAAGGACGTCTGAGATATTCATTTCTAATCATTTGCTCCATCATATATCCAAATAGATCATTATTTTCTTAGATACTCTAAGTAATCTATCGGGCAGAGATGGAACTTGAATAATCGCTGAAACCTGTATTCACCGTCATAGTCAATGAACATAAGTCCATACTCAGGTTTCACGTGCACTGTGTAAGGACCCTTCGCAGGTAGTGTTAGGTTTAGCATTGAGAGATCCGACTTCTTTCGATCTTCATAAGTTCATCCAGAGGGAATTTGGTCTCGTTCTCGTTCTTATGGGATGGTCCTTCTTCAGGTTCTGAAAGGTGTTTTCTTCGAGAGGGCGGCTTCTTTGGAAAAGGAGGGACTTCGATGATCTTGGACACCTTCTTGAATAGTTTATTTAGGACATCTTCAATCATAGGCTTGTACTTGCATTTGGATCTTTGAATAGCCTGTCGAATCTCCAACCACTCGTAGAAGCCATACTGATCGAGGTTTGAAGGGTACTCGGTGACAACATCTTGATTCTCTCGCAAAATGACCATTGAGACTAGGAGACCACCATCATTCATTCGTCCATTGATGGTGAATTTTGAGATCTTGTGGGGACTTATCCTTTTCTCGCTCCTTTCCTTGCACCAATTCAGATCATGGTCTTTCAACGTCAATGCCCGTTCATGTTCTCGTCCAGCTTGTGACAATAGACAGGCCTGAGACTTAAGAGGATCTTTCTATTTGAGCTTCCCATTGGCTAGAGCTTGGGCAGCTAGAGTCTTGGCTAAATCTAGACTGTCAATTATTTTCAATGTAGCTTCAGCTCTTCTTCATCCTTGAAGAACTCTTCTTATTCAACGTCAGTGAGGAAATCAAACTCACCACAACCAGAGGTTACGAAGGGGGGTTTTTTACTCTACTTTGGTCAAGCTGATTTATCAACTGAATCCTCCTCTAGTCTTCTTCAACTTCTGATATTAGGATTTATGCTTCACCTTCATCTGTGCTTTCACAGGATGCAAGATGTGTTGATGGACCAGAAGGATTTGTTGGTGCAAAGAGAAGAAGAGGAACGGGTTTAGTATATGAGGTAATGGGTACGAACCTAAAGGATTGAGCAACCTCAGATGGATCGATCACCCTGAGAATAACGGTGAGATTGTATTCAACCACTTTCTTGCTCTTATCTTTGGAGGAGTGCTGGTGCTCTGAAGCTGAGGGTCTCTCCCCTTGGAAGTTGAAGCTTCCCTGATGAAGATTCCTTCAGTGCTGGTTGTCTTGGATGGAATTGGATGCTGAAATTGTCATCGTCGTCTTCATCATCGTCGTTGTCACCAAGATCTTTTCCAACATCAAGGAGATGAGGTTCATTGTCCTCATCTTTTTCATCATCGTCTTCATCTTCATCTTCATTACTAGTATTTTGCAATGCAGAAGTAGAGGGATGGTCTTCATGAATACCAGGAGCTATCACAACATCATCATCGTCTTTAGCGTTAGCGTAAGTGATGATGGCATCCTCAGAGGCGGGGATCAAAGCATCTGCATGAGGGATATCTTCAGCGGCAACATCAATAGTAGTTTCCACAGGAGTAATATTCTCTACCTCTTTATATTTCTCCCCCTCTTTGTCATTATCAAGATGAGAGGATAGGTCATTAAGACTAGATGATAGGTCTTCAATTCTGTGATCGATGGTGGAGAGATCTTCATCTTGGAGGATGTTGAAAGTAGCAACTCGATCTAGTTGCTGACGGTCAACCTCTCTAAAAGCTTTTTTAGGTACTGGCGCTGGCTGCTGGAGGAGCTGGAAGATTTGTTGAAGCACTTCTTCGGCTTTGTTGGAGAGAGCAGCTAAAACATCAGAGTTATCTCGAACTTCAGTATTCACCGTGTTCAACATCTCCTTGACTTCACAGACCTCAGCTTTGATAGAAGAGAGGTCGTCAGTCAGGTCTTTTTTGTGCACTTCCTCCATTTTATTGAGAACAATGGCAATACCGGGCCGAAGAAGCTTTAGACTTCATCAGTCTCAATGGTTGTGGGTTCATTCTCTAAAGGACCTGTAGAAAGGAGAGAACAATGAGCATAAGACAAATCAGAGTTAGTAGGAAAGAAAGAAGGGGAGGCTAGTAGATTACCTGAGGGGTCCTCAACATCATATATAGGATTGACACTGGTAATATCACATGCTCCATCTTGATGATCGACAACAAGTGTCTGAGGCACCTCCGATCTAGGTCCTGTGGTGATGGCTTCACCAACAGTGGGGACAACCACAGATGGATCATCAGCGCGTGTGATGGAGACCAAGGAGGGAGAAGAGGAGAGGATGGCAGATAAAGAATATGAGTGTTCAGCAGTGGCAATACTGATATTCACATTTTTAGCGATTTGGGTCATTGGAGTGATTGGGAGATTATCCACTTGTACGACAGTGTCTGAAGAGATCACTGAAGAGCTAGGAGGGGTTACAGTGAGTGCCTCGGGGGTAAGGCTCTTTTTAATAGCTGATACCTTTTGAGAGGTCATATCTAGAGGTGTTGATTTCCCATTTTTGGCTATCTTAGCATTCTTTGAAGGACTAAGATGGGCTTCAAACGGTGTCCTCTTTTCAGAGGATAAGGTGGTGGTGGTTGGGATAGAAGAGGGGGGTTTGTCCCAGTCTTAACCACTGTGGAGAAAGAAGAAGAAGAAGAAGAAAGGGTAGAAGAACCATTGGTTATCTTTATGATTGGGATGAATAGACCAATGTCTGTCGGCTTTGTCTTGTGGTCTAGAATTTTAGACCCAAGCCGGCAGATGGGAAGATTACCTTCAGTAGGGTAGTTGGCATCGAAGATCATGGAGAGGATCCCACTGAAAAATCATGTATAAGGCACCACCTTCTAACATTGGTGCTTGTTCAACTTCAACACCAGGTCATCGACGATCAGCTGTGCGTAGTTCACGTTGATATTCCGAATCACTGAAATGCCAATGTTCTGGGTTACATATGAGGCTTGGTCTTGTCCGCTTGTCTTGCTCATGCACTGAATGAAGTGCGAGAAGAGGAATTTCCAGATGACAGACATACAGATTTTCTCTATCTTCGTCAAGGACTTGTTCAGCTCATTAGAGTCCTTCTTCAGCGACCAATTGTACCTGATATCATCCAGCATCTTAATGATATGTTTAGTGTTAGGTTCCTTGGCAAAGGGCATAGTCTTTGGAAGACGAAGAGCAGCCCTGATGGTTGGAACACCAAAGCTGACAGTCACATGGTTGAAGGAGAAGAAGATCTTCTCAACAGTGTTCCCATCCTTGTCAATGTCCTTTTCCTCATATGTGTACCAGAATTGTTGGAGGAGGTCCTTGACCATGATTGGTTCAAAGGATAGAGTGTATTCTAGTACCGAGTTTTTTAGAAACTTGGCAGCATTTGCAAACTGCAGCTTGTTTGTAGGTATGTCGAGCAGAGTGACATGGTTGTTGGGTTTGAATGAGATTTCACACTTTGTACAACCATTTCTGTAAAAATAAAAGAAGAAGAGAAAAGAAGAAGATGCACAAATTAGTGTTAGAAAGGCACTTTAGAATAAAGTTTTGATAGAAAACTTTCTTTTGAAAAATATAGAAGAAGAGTAGGGTTTTTCAAGAAGATTTAGGGTTTTGAAACTTAGGTTAAAATCAAGAAGAAGAATGATCTTTAACCTGTTTGGTTTTATTTAAAAGAAGGAAGAACATTTTTAAATAATAAACAAGGTTTCTTAGAGGAAAAACAACCACAAATAAACGACTACAAACCTGTATTCTTTAGGAAGGAAGAAGAAAACCGGTTCGAAGTTAAGGAAGTTTTGGAGTTCTTGTTTGCACAAAATCTTGAGAGCAAAGTTCTTGAGAGATATGCTTAAGCGAAAAGAGAAATATGAGAGAATATCTCTTATATTTATAAGTGAGATGAGAGAGAAAGAGGAGAGAGGGGAAAATGACGCTTAAAAAAATGTGTAATGATGAAAAACTTTGCACGTCATCACCCTGTGATAGGGTGGAATAGTAATGGACCGCGTGTATCAAAAGGACGCGCGTGTAACGAAGTCCATTTAAATAAAAAGATTAATGATGTCATAGAAAAATGACCGTTCATTATCATTTTCCTTTTAAAAGATCACTGAATAAGCAAAGAGTTCAGTAATGGTTTTGAGTCTTTTAAAACAAAGATTCACTGAATAAGAAAGTTCAGTGATAGTTTTGAGTTAAGAAAAGAAAAACATATCTTAAAAGTAAGATACGTTTTAAAAAAAAAATCAAGGATAAAGAAAGACTGAATCATTTAACCTTTTAAAACATTTTAATCACTGAATAAAGAAAGATTCAACGATAGTTTTGTTTTAAGAAAAAACAAGTAGATATACCTTAGAGATATATTTACTCAAGAGTTCAGTAATAGAAGGAGACACTAAAACATCTCTTTTAAAACATTTTGATCATTGAATAAGAAAAAATTTAGTAATGGTTTTAAGATTTTAGAAAAAGAAGATAAATATACATACCTCCGAGAGAAAGATACATTTACTCAAGAGTTTAGTGATAGAATAAGAACACTGAATCATTTCACTTATGTATCATTGAATATTGCTTAGAGATGAAGGAATTAATCCTCAGCATTTAGCATTTCAAGTTCGCTAATTAAGATGTTAAATCTTGTTTCATCAAGAGGCTTTGTAAAAAGGTCAGCGAGTTGGTACTCAGTGGGTACGAAGTGAAGTTCAGTAATCATTCATAATTTGATCTCTGATAAAATGATATCTGATCTCAATATGTTTGGTCTTGGAATGAAGAACAAGGTTGTTAGCAATTGCAATGACACTAGTGCTATCACAATAGATAGGGATCTTTGAGAGTTGAAGATCATAGTCGTTGAGCTGGTTTTTCATCCAAAGGATTTGGGCACAACAGTTTCCAACGTCAACATATTTAGCCTCAACAGTTGATCTGGACACTGAATTTTTCTTCTTACTTGTCCAACTCACCAATTGTGACAACTGTCAAATTTAAGCTTCCAGATTAGCTCTTATTAAGTTTATATTAGTGTTATTRAAGATAATTTATAAGATTAGGAGTTAGTTAGATTAGATTGGCCGAAAAATTTCTAGAGTTTCGGGTAGTTGCTTAGAAAGTCCGGTTCCGACCCGTAACTATCTGAAACGTCCTATATAGTGCCAAATGCTCCAATTTATACCCAATTTATATAAAACATAAAGTTTTAGTGTTTTAAATATAAAATCTTTTTATTTAAATGAATTTAGCCAACATGGGTTTTTTTAATTTGAAGAAAAATGTCAAAATTGAGAAAAATGACATTTTAGCAATTTTGGGCTTAAAGTTTATAAAAAAATATATATTGATGTGGGCTTGGGCTCTCCCATGGCCGCCCCCCCCTTTTTCCCTCCATCTATCCACATATAAATACCATGATTCTTCCATTAATCTTCATTTCTCATCTTTTCAAATTTTGAAACTCCTCTCCCTCTCTCTCTCTAAACTCAAGAGTCACCTAGAACCATCTTCATCATCCTTCATTCCAGCCGAAATTTTCATCTTTTCTTCATCAAAATAGCAAGGATTTGAAGATATTGCATCCTTCTTATCAACAATCAAGGTAACAACTTCATCTCCATTTTTTTTCTTGCAAATTTTGGGGGAAAAACCCACTTTTCATGCATTTTAAACTACTATCTTCTAACCTCCGAAAATTCTGTGTTTTAAGGAGAAAATAGGTAAAATCATGTTGTATGTGAGTTTGATTCTTAAAAATGGCATTTTTAAGTGCTGACAGATTATGTGCATGTGCATAAATCGTCCATATCTTGAAAATAATATGTTCAAATGTTATGAATCTTCTTCTAAAAGTTTATTTATTGAGTTAGGGTTGTAATCCAATTGGTCTCACTCAAAAACATTGAGTTTTGACTTCCCAAATACTCAAAACATTATGAATGTGCATCTGAGAGTTTTTCAGTAGGTAAACCCTACTTTAAACAACCATAACTCTCTATATAGTCATTCAAAACCATTGATTTTTCTTCTGGAAGTTAAATTAATGAGTTACCTTTCAAATGCCACTGATTTAATTCAAAAATATGGTGATTTGAGGTTTTAACTACTCAAAACATAATGAGCATGCAATCTGTCCGAAACTGACAGATTTGTATAT
>NW_020201201.1:3324-33897 GCF_001531365.2 Cynara cardunculus var. scolymus | reverse complement strand
GCATTATGTATATTTGGACTATAGATAATCAAGTTGGACATAAGTAGACACTTATGGACTTAGGACTTATTAATCCCCATAAGTAGATTTAAACCCATAAGTGACGGTTTTGGATATTCCTCTTTGATAGGGAAACGTTAAGCTCGTGTGGTGACCGGATCGTATTTTTGATTTGCGGAGCTTTACAAAAGGGTGAGTATGCACGGCCCCTTTTTAAATCCTTCGTTATTTGGAGAAAATCATGTATAAAAATAGTGATGATTTGCATGCAATATATAATATGTTTAAATCATGGATACAAATTGATTTTCATGAATTATGCTTTGAAATGAAATTGTGAATACGAGCACTAACACTTTGTACACTAGTAAAAGTTGTGTTTGGGTTAAATGAAAAAGTCCCACTTGGTTACCCTATTATTAACTCGTATGAGCCGATAGTTTAAGTGGATAGCGCTATTTGGATTGACAATCCCACCTTTTGCTGACGAGTAGGGGTGAATTTAACTAAAACAAGAGTTCTACACATATGGGATTTTAGTCCCACCGCTGAGGTAGTCCGGTATTAAAGGGCGTAGTTGTCGCAGGTTTAATAGTGGCCCAACACTTAAAAATTACTTGGAGTAGATTGTGCCTCGTGTGAAAGTGTTGCGAGTAAGTAAAAGACTTACTCGAGCTAAATATTGCATAAAGATTTGTTGTGAAATGAAAACCTGTGAACTCACCAACTCTTGTAGTTGACACTTGTTTCGACGTGCTTTTCAAGGGTAAGAAAGACACATGGTGGCACTTAAAAGAAGCCGTGTTTCAACTATCACCTTCGAATTTCTTTTTGTGTTTAATTTACAAACATGTCGTTTGGAATTGTAAACTTTGGTTAATGATGTAATTAAATTTTAAATGTATGGTGGTGTTATTTATACTTTATTGCTATGAGACTCTACCTGCCATACCTCGTGTTTTCATTTTAGCGGGGTGTGACACCAACTTTCCACCTAGAAGCTGACATCCTCGAGTGGTGCTTTTCCTATCAATTTTTCAACCTACGAAATCACTGTCCGCATAGCCATTTAGGTCGAAACCTGAGTCTTTGGGATACCAAAGACCTAGATTAGGAGTTCCCCTAATATATCTGAATATGCATTTTACAGCAATCAGATAGGATTCCTTAGGTTCATACTGATATCATGCATATAAACAAGTAGAGTACATAATATCAGGTCAGCTAGCTATAAGATACAACAGGGAGCCAATTATTCCTCTACAAACAATAATGTTTACAAGTTTTTCATTTGGATCCTTATTCGTGAGAGAGAAGGAGCCATTGGAGTCTTCATATATGAAATGTTGGTTAAGTCGAATATCTTCAACATATCCTTGACATACTTACTCTGATTGATAAAGATATCTTTATCATATTGTCTGATATAAAGACCTAGAAAGTAAGTCAGTTCTCACATCATGATCATCTGATATTTTTTCTTCATGCGTTTAGCGAACTGAAAACACAGAGGAATTAGTAGAACCAAATATAATATCATCGATATAAATTTGGATTAGAATGATATGACCCTTTAATTTCTTAAGATATAGGGTTTGGTCAATATTTCCATGGACAAATTTCCCAGAGATGAGAGATGAAGAAAGGGTGTCATACCAAGCACGAGGAGTCTGTTTTAACCCATAAAGAGCTTTACCCAATCGATAGACATGGTTAGGATATTTGTGGTCAAAAAACTCTGGAGATTGTTCAACATAAACTTCATCCTGAAGTTTTCCATTCATAAAAGCGCTCTTTACATCCATTTGGTAGACTTTAAAGTCCTTATGGGCAGCATAGGCTAGGAAAAGTCGAATAGATTCAATTCTAGCCACTGGTGCGAAGTTGTCAACATAATTAATTCCTTCTTCTTGCCTATATCCATGAGCAATAAGACGAGCCTTGTTACGAGTTACAATTTCTTGTTCATCCAACTTATTGCGATTAACCCATTTGGTGCCTATCACAGTTTTGTCTGATGGACGCGGGACAAGGTACCAGACTTTGTTCTTATGAAACTCAATGAGTTCTTGCATAGCAGTGACCCAGCTTGGGTCAGTGATAGGCTCATTGATTTTCATGGGCTCAACTAGAGAAAGAAAGTTGACAAAGATACATATATTACCTAGAGCGCGACAAATCTGAATACCTGCACCTGGAACACAAGAATTTGATGGATTGGATGGTCTTTTGTCCGTCGCTGAGCCGGTTGAAGATAACCTTCTGAGGTTGGGGGCTCAGGCATAGAAGATGAGGCATCAACAAGAGAGTCTTCAGCAACAGGTTAGATTTCTAAAAGAGCCTCAAAGAGCGATTCATTTACTGATAGAGGTTTAGTGACTGAAGGACATTCAGCGAGTGAAGGGTTAGTATTTGAAATAGAAGGGGGTAAGTGACCAATGGGAACATCAACAATCCCTGAAAAGGATTCAACTTCTTTACTAGTCACATCTGGAACGATAAACGGATCTTCGTAAACTTCTGAGAGGTCAACGTTCGATTGATTGCTAAATGAAGCTTTAGGTTCTTCATAGTAAGATTTCATTCAGTTATCTAACTCTTCATCATCTTCAGAGATGGGTTTAGAGTTAGTTGATTGAGACTCATCAAATGTGACATGAATAGATTCCTCTATTGTTTATTGTCTTTTGTTGAATACTCCGAAGGCTTTAGACAATGAATAATATCAAAGAAAGATTCATTCATTAGCTTCGAGATTGGATTTTATATGTTGGTCTCTGTTGTTTAGGATATAGAAAGTACAACCAAAGATATGAAGAAAGCTAAGAGAAGGATTTTTGCTATGAATGAGTTTGTAAGATGTCTTCTTGAATCTCTTGATGATCAGTGATCGACTCTGAGTAAAACAAGCAGTGCTGACAGCTTCAGCCCGAAATTGAGTAGAGAAGAGATTCATTGAGCATTGATCGAACGGCTTCGATGATCATTCGATTTCTCCTTTCAAAGACCCCGTTCTGTTGTGGAGTTCTCACAATTGAGAAGTTGTGTGGGATTCCCTTATTCACAAAGAAGTCATCAATGGTACTATTTTTGAATTAAGTGCCATGATCATTCTTGATAGATCTTACTTTGATGTTGTTTGGTACATTTATGCGTTTGACAAATGAGATGATTTCTTCAGGTACATCACTCTTAGATCTGAGAAAGAAGACCCAACTTTACCTGGAAAACTCATCAACAATAACGAGCGTATATTCTTTCCAGCTATAGATGCACAATTATTGGACCAAATAAATCTATATGCAATAGCTGAAGCGGAGAGGTCATTGAAGAGAGTTGCTTCGATTTAAAGCTAGCCTTTGTCTGCTTTTCCTTTTCGCAGGTTGAGCAAAGAGATTCCTTTGCAAAAGAGTGCTGAGGAAGGCCAGTGATAAGATCCTTTGAGAGAGCTCATTCAGCGTCTTGAAGTTAAGATGAGAAAGTCGTTGGTGCCATAACCAGTTGATATCTGAAGAGACTTTAGAGAGAAAACAACTATTCTTAGTAAAGCGAGAATCCATGTTAATGATGTACATGTTCTCTAGATGAGAACCGATAAGAGCAAGGTTGTCATCTTTGTCATAGACATAACATGAGTTCTTAAAAAATTTCATTGTGAAATCTTTATCACACAGCTGACTGATGCTAAGAAGATTGTGYTYYAGTYCTTCAACATATGCAACACGTCTGAAGGTGGTTGCACCGTTGGTTAATATACCAAAACCCTTGGTATATTCTTTTCAGTTTCCTCCAAAGGTCACGGAAGGGCCTCTTTCCTCTTTGTAGTCAGATAACAGGGATTTGTCTCCGGTCATGTATCTTGAACCTCCACTATCAAGATATCAAATGCCTTTGACCTTCCTGCAAAAGAGAACAAATTAAGATTGCTTTGGTACCCATTTCTCAATGGGTCCAGTAGATTTAGAGGCGACATCCACTGACACTGAAGACTCAGGGTCAGCAGATGTCTTCACTGAGCCTGAAAAAAAGGCTTTAGAGTCGTTTTCACAACTTTGGTGGCCGATTTCGCCTTGGATGATTTTTTAGCCTTAGCTATTTTCTTTACCTTAGCTGGAGGACTGAATTTGGTAGCTGAAGGAAACTTACTAGAAATATGAGAAATTTCACCATAGTGATGACACTTCCTGAAGCTGAAAGAAGCTTTAAGGCCAGAAGGTTCAGCGAGAACAGAAGAGGGACGAGCTCCAAGGATACCTTTCTAATTTGTTTGAGGAGGAACAGTTGAGGGATTTGATACCTTGGGTGAAAGATTCACTTTCAGCTTTGACTTAGATCCCTGAGAGGGTTCAAAGATCTTGGTCCTTGAGGAAGAAGGTTTACAAGCTGAAGGAATAGATCTGGGTCTATTCAACTTGTTGACCTTCTTGGGAAGAGAAGCGCTGACAATGGATTTACCTTTTTCTTTGAGTCCTGAACTCGAGGGAGTTTCTTCAAAAGGAGTCTCAATGGAAGAATACCGAGAGGAAGAGGTGTCAGGAATGGAAGAGACAAAAGTACCAAACTTCAGCATGGACTTGTCAGTGACACTTTCTTCCTGATCATAGGAGAATCTTAGACCACTATTTATCTTGGCAGGGATCTGAGCATTGATGATCTCAGAGGCCTTGATAGAGGCTTTGCACCATCCTTCAATGATAACCTTTTCAGCCTTGAGTTTAACAATTGCTTTCTCACGCTCAACAATAGCCTGCTCGCATTCGATGCTAATGGTATGGTTTACAATGACTTGATCCTTAAGATTTTCCTCCATCTTGGTCAACTCTTTGATCTTTGAATGACATTTCTCTAATTGTTCTTCAAGATCAAGATTAAGCTTTTCAGCCTTGGATTTGCCATTCAGGGAATTGTAAAGGTCAATGGTCAGCGTATCTTGTGCAGATAGGCTATCAGAAGAAGAAGAAGAAGAAGAAGAAGAGGGTTCATTCAGGTTACATACCTAAGCAGAGGTTGATGACGAGGGATCACTGAAGAATGATGTCTCATATGGTTCATCCTTGACATCCTTGGCCATTAGACAAAGGTAGGTTGTGTCTTTCTCATCAGAGGATAATTGTTCTGAAGTATCAGCTCAGTCATGCTGTTCAACGATAAGACCTTTGCCTTACGCTGAAGATTCTTCATCTTCTTGTACTTCTCCTTCAGTTTCAGGTACTTGTCGTTTTGAGGCCTGAAGGAGGATGGAAGGTTGGAAAATGGCGTCACAGTTTTCTTCGACCTGCATTCTCTCGCAAAGTGACCTTTGCGTTGACAGTTGTAGTAGCTCACTGAAGCCTTGTCAGTGAGGATTGACTTTGAATTTTTAGCTATGGTCAACGAAGGAGATTTGCGGTAATTTTTTTTTTTTGGCGAATCTCCTAAAATAGTTAGTTAGAAGGGTCAGTGACTCGTCAAACTTTGAAAGATCAGCGCCTGTCAAGTTCACAGAGTTAGAGGGATCTAACTCAGTGATAGAAACAGAAGAAATAGAAGGAGTGGAAAAAATAAAAGGGTCAGTTGAAGGGCTATCAAAGATCAAATCTAAAGGAGAGATTTCCATTTCCTTGGAGTCTTTGAGAAGATTTTTTTTCAACTAATGGGATTGCTCATGATTAAGCAATATCCCATATAGAGAACTGAGAGAAAGGGAGGACATGTATTTGGACATCTTGAGACATATAGTATATTGATCTCATGCTTCTGGCAAACATTTAAGAAATTTTGTTAAAGTGGGTCTTTCTCTTAGAAAGAGTGTAGAAAGAGAAGTAACTTATTGGGTAAGTTTAGAGTGAAGAAGAAGATAACTGAGAGGAGAACTATTTATGTAGACGAGCTTGTTATCACTGAAAACCGCTTCAGATCATGAACTTGCTGGTCTCTAATCTTCAGCTGCTGTTTTCGACATCGCTGAAGGATCTGTGGTGTTACTTTTGTCTTCTTGAAGGATAGTGGTCTCTAAATGAATTACAATACATGTTCAACGATCACTGAACAGACTCAGTGATGATCGTTGGAACTGAATACAGAGATAATACACCTTGATAAATAAAATGGATCATTATCAAATCATTGAGAGAGAGGTCAACGATATGACTCACTTCAGTCATTGTTTTTGGTGGTTCCCATTTTTCAATTGCTTCGATTTTAACTGGATCAACTTTAATACCATTTTCTAAAACAATGTATCCCAAAAACTGAACTTCCCGTAACCAAAACTCATACTTGGATAGTTTAGTAAAAAGCTTTTCTCATTTCAAAAGTTCTAATAACAATCGAAGATGATTAGCGTGCTTCTGTTATGATAGGGAATACATAAGAATACCATCGATAAAAAAAAAGTCACAAATTTATCAAGATACTGATTACATACTTGGTTCATCATATCTATAAATGCTTCTGGTGCATTGGCCAATCTGAAGGGCATCTCTAAGAACTCATATTGCCCATACCTGGTACGAGATGTTGTCTTTGATACATCTTCTCCTGAACTTTAAGTTGATGATAACCTGATCGTAAATCAATTATCAAGAAATAGCTAGCCCCAAACAACTGATCAAAAAGATCATCAATTCTTAGAAGTGGATACTTATTCTTTATAGTTTGTTTGTTGAGTTCCCAATAACAAATACACATTCTCAATAACCCATCTTTCTTCTTTAAAAACAAAACGGATGCACTAGATGGAGACATATTGGGTCTGATAAAACCTTTATCGAGTATATCTTTAAAAATAGACATCATTTCTTTCATTCCTGACAAAGCTAATCGGTATGGTGCACGAGTTACAAGTACAACCCTTGGTATCAAATCAATTCTGAACTCAATTGATCGATCCGATGGAAGACTTGTCAAATCCTCTAGAAAAGGACCTCTGGGAAATCTCTGACTATGGGTAAAATTTCAACTTTACCCTTTTCTTTCTTTGCGTCTATTACGTAAGCCAAGAAACTCTGACACCCTTTCTTCACATATTTCGATCTTTTAACATCGAAACGAAATTGGTTCGTCACTCTCAACGATCGCCATAAATCACAACTAGCCCTTTCTCGAGTAAATCAATATGAATCATATTTTTATTACACACAATATTGGTCTAATTTCTCGCCACAAAATCCATTCTTACTACCATATCAAATTATTTCAAAGTCACTGCAAAAAATTGAATTGGTACCATACACCCATCCAAATCTATATTATAGTCATCAATTACTTTACTAGCTATAACTTGATTACCAATGGCAGTTTCTATTAGTAAAACATAATCTGAAGACTTAGGTTTAACATGTGTACATCCAACAAACGAAGGAGAAACATATGAACGATTGGCACCAAGATCAAATAAACGTTAGCATATGCGGAGTTTACAAAAATGTACTTGTAACCAGATCTGGTGCCTCCACGGCCTCCCATGTAACCATATGAAAATCACACCCTTAGCTTTAAACTAATTAGGGTTTCCCCGATTACTTTGACTAACCTTAAAATAGTTTGTTCCCGACCCCTTAATTATGGACAATCAGGTTTGAGATGATCTGAAGAATTACATTGATAACAAAATCTCGTCACTTGGTAGTCACTTGCAATACGACCTAGTTTTCCATATTTATAACAATGCTTCATATCCAGATTACACTCACCGCGGTGCGTTCTATGACATCTAAGACAAGATCTTTTGGTAATTATTTGATTCAGACGATTATCAAATCTGGTAAACTTTGCTTTCTAAATTCCTTTGACGGTCCTTCCTACTTTCTTTTCTCGCTGCCTCTTTTCCATAACTGTCAGTACTTTCTTTTTCGGTTATTTCTGCAGCATCAACTATAGATGAAAGCATGACGGGACTCATAGCCATAACCAATTCTCTAACAAAATATTTTAATCCTAGATATATCTTTCTACTCTGCAGACCTCTATAGACACATATAGTTATGTAAATCCAGACTTCTCTAGGAATATGGAAATGTATTCTTACACTGTCATATTCCCCTGTTCTAATCTCAGATACTTTTCCTCTAACTATCTTACCATTGATTTCGAACAAAATTGATCTTTGAGCTCATCAATCTTCCTTCCAAGATATAGTTTTGGCAATGTTTAGACCCTTTTGAGGACATCGTGGTATCCTACTAGAATAAAGCATCTGATTTCAATACAGCTATAGAAAAAATAACTCTATCCACATACAGATATTTACAGGTGTCAAAAATTGCTTCATCGTATGGCTTTTATAGGAATCCGCTAACCAAAATTAATTGGGGGTTTACAAGAGAAAAACATATTATAATCACACTCTTTTGTAAAAACAGTAGTTGATTGTTTGGGACAAGTTGACTCCTAAAGGAGTAGCAATGTTCCGTTCACTACGGTTCCCTCACTAGGTTCGAGATTCACAATATTGTCAATTTCAGTATTTTGAGGATGCCCCAACAAGGATTGCAAAGTAGCCTGAAGTTTACCTTTCTTTGCTGCAAAATCCTCCCCTCTAACATATTTTGGATTTTGAACCCGACCCCTGGATCGACCCCATCCGGAGTAACTGGTGCAGTTTTTACCGAACGCCGACAATGGCTTCCCATCTAATAATTCACATAAATAAATACACTTTAATCACATACCTAAATATAATAAGGTATTTAAGTACAAACATGCACATGTAAACTCACAAATATATTCCCAAGTGTAATTTAAACTTACCTTACATGTCGTTCTTTCTATCCGTTTTATTTAATATCCCGCACGTTCTAAACATTGCAGGAACGTCTTAACATTCAATACAACCATCTAGTTTAAGTCTAGGCGTCAAACTGCTACCTAATATCTTAAACCCAGTCTCTAATACCAATTGTAACAACCCGTAATTTCATATAACACATAACTTTGTATATAACAAATCACATTGAGATACAACTTAGGTCCACGTAAACAAAACTATACAACTGTCTAAAACCTGCCAATTTTTTTTGCTAAATAGATTCTCATACAAAAAAATTCATATAACAAGAAGAACAAAAGTAGACTTCATTCCTTGAAAATCTTCACACATGAAAATCCAAATATGAAAATCTCATATTTTTCCTTTTCCTTACCTTCTAATCGATGCTACCCCTTAAAAACATATTTTTTAAAAACAAACTGAGGGTTAGACCATACGGTCTAGTGAAGAAATCCCTAATAGTGAAACAATTCAGTAATCATTTAATATAAAACCTTTAAATCAGTTAGTGATGAAGTAGGCCCACAAACACTATATCCCTCCCAGGGGCAACTAGGTACAACAGTCATTTTTTTAAAACAAATACCCACTCTGATAGGACCGCAATCTGTATCGGTGGTGGCAACACTACATTCATGTGTTAAAGTTATATATTCTATAGTGGACCATTGATTCTCACATCCACATGAGCGTCTATTGTGTAGGTCTCTTTAATCCATATATCATTCATCCATCCACATGTGTTAATATCCAACAATATGTAACAAATATCGTATCACAATTAACGGTCAATTCCAAAAATACCAATAAGGTAAACATTGAAATAGCATCATTTAATAATATATGCATTTCAGTTCAAAAAGATTATACGAAAACTCACTTCAATCACGATTAACGAAGATATAAGCGTTAACCAAAATGAGAAATCACAACCGAACGCCCGAATTTGAATACGGGAAGCATATATCACAATATAGAGATATGATTTTAACCTTATCTCTAAATAACCTTTAAGAAAAGCCAACGATTCCCCAAAAGACAAGAAGCAAAAACAGGAAACTCACCACACGATGACTTACGCGACTTGTGGTCACGACTAAGCAAGTCACTTGACACCACAGGTTCGACTTGTACAACCCGACTCAAACCTGATTGTCATCCAACCTTAAAATCACTTCTAAATTTACCAAAACATAGAAATAAACCAACTTTTGAACCCAAAGTAACACGAAGGAAAAATCCGAAAAATGAATCACAGTCGTGCGACTTAGGTCCTGGGCTAGGTCGCCTAACCTAATATTTTTCCTCCCTTCCCTGTTTCGACTTGTAACAATCCAAATTTTTACCAAAATCATACTTGCTTCAAAATCATATTTTAAATCTTCCAAAACACTAAACTCAATACAACTTTAGCTCAAATAACATCTAACTCAAGATTTTGGGTAACCATAATCATCTAGAATTAGAATAATTCAATTAGTTGAATCCCATCATCAACACAAAAAAAAAAATTCAAGGCAAAAACACGCATAAGATGAACACCATAGAGATGATTCAAGGAATCAACTTCAATATTAAAATCAACATTGAATCAACCATTGACAAGATTGAACACCAAAACTTGATTAACCTAAAAATCTACCCAAAAACTAAATAAAATCTATAGTTAATGGAGAAACCAAAGTAAGTATTATACCTTTGATGATTTCTACTACCAACTCTTGAAAAACAAACAAATTCTTCTCCAACTAAGAGATCAAGATGATCACTTTTGAAAAACATACACACACATACATATACTAATGGTATGCATGTTGAATCTAGGGGTTGTTCGGTTGTGGCTTATTGGGCTGTATAGCCCATATAGCTTATTCTCTCAGCCATAAATGACTGTTCGGTTATGGCTTAATCTGAAAATCAAGAGCTTATTTGGACAACTTGAGAAGAGCACTTGTCTACATTCAGCCAAACTTTTTACTTAAATACTCTTCTTTTAACAAACAATCTCATCCTCAATGACATCCTCCACCAACAATTAAGGATTTGATATTTGATTTTAATTTAAAGATTTTAGATTTGAAGAAAATATTAGGGCTTGATATTTTTGAGAATGAAATTGTTCTAATTTGGGTTCGATAGGACTTGGTAAATTGTTTTTATTTAAAAAAAACTTTGAATTGATATCTTTTAACCATTCAAAGTCAAATATTCAACATTTTTATCAAACAAATGCTTTAATAGTGTTTAATATAGGTTGGGGGTAAAATGATCATTTCTGACATTCAGACTGTTTATTCAGCACAACAACCGAACAACAACTTATTTGTTAATATACAGATAACTATATCAATACAGACAATTATATCCACACAGGTCTTAACAGAAAACTAACTGAACAGCCCCCTAGAAAGAGAAAGCAAAAAGGAGGTGAGCCATTTATTGGGTTTCCTATTTCAAACTTAGGGGTCGTTTACCAAATACTTACCCGGTAAGTGCTTACCGGTAAAATTTAACACTACTATTTACTTACCGGGTAAGATTTTAGTCCACCAAAACGACATTGAATGTAACAATTTACACGGTAAGCGCTTACTGTGGTAAGAGTCGTCGCTCTCACTTACCGGGTAAAACTCTTGGTTCTTGTCTCGCTCTTACTAGGCAAGATTCTTGTTCTATATCATATTCATCCGGTGAGGTAATTTGACTTGGGCTTACCCGGGTAAGCGTTTGGTAAACGGTCCCTTAAACCCTCTAAAATTACAAAATACCCAATCAACCCTTGGACTTTTACACTTAACCTAACTCTAATAAAATATGGATATTACATATCAGAAGGTACTTTAGAATTAGAAGCTTTTGAGGAGAAGTCAGAGTTTATGAATGTGAACTTTGAGGCTTCTGAATGAGAAATCATAAGCTTTCTGCATTAGTCTCTATAGACTTTGTGAACCAATTTAAGAAGGCTTTTTGCCTTTTGATATTCACTTAGGTCCCGTTTAGTTTGCAAGATTGGATTGGATTTGGAATTTAATTATATTTCAGTCCCATGCGTACTTTGAACAATTTCCTGCATTTGAAATCTCAGGATTTCATTGAAATACCTCAAGCCTAGGATTTAGAAATCTTGCCAGGATAATTGATTTTTCACGGATGTTTCAAAATATGGTAAAAAACATTTTTTTAGTAGTAATCAATTAATAAAAAGGTAGTTTAATTATTTTATAATTAATTATAATTTTTTTCATATTATTTATAAAGAATAAAATTCAATTCCATCACAAATCCTACAAACCAAACACAACAAAGATTCCAAATCCTTCCAAATCCAAATCCCAAGGATTCCAAATTCTTTCACGTATCCAAATCCCTCAAAACTATTTTCATCAAACCAAACGCCCCCTTAGTATATATGTAGAGACACAAATTTTGCAAGTACTTCTCCTTATAAAATCCATAGAGGTACCTCTAGAGGCATGCTCTTTTGACCCTGCCTTTTTGCAATCTAAAGGTGATAGAGGGACCTCCCCCCCACTTGGCGATCTAATGTAATAGAGGCAATATTTGTGAGTTTGCATTATGCACCTCCTTACTCATGTTATGTTTGCTTATCATACTACAAGGAAAAGGGATTTTAGAGAAGGAACCTTCAGAGAAGCTTTTAGAAGTGTATCTAAAGATACATTATAGAAAAGGATTTTGATGAAAAAAAATGACAAGCGTAACTAAAGGTAAGATTATTTTATGGAGAGATCTGTAAGATAATTATACATTCCGGAAAATGTTGCTAAAAGTTTTAAAGAAGATTTTTACTTCTATAAAAAGTAGCATCAAATTTTACTAACACTTTTTATGCTTCTCTAAAGCCAGAAGTTAACTTTTTTTTAAATTAAATAATAGGATCCCTTAGTTCTTAATAGTGTATCTAAAAAATTTATTTTAAAAAACAAATCAATATTATATAACAAATATAATGTGATAACTAGATAATGGTTATCACCTGAGGTAACTAATACGTGATTGTTTATTATATGCTTACGTGATAGCATGATAAATTGATATATTTGATCATACTAGTATGTGAAATTATATACATAAATATGAATGCATCAATTATATGGGCATATATGTGTGTAATGTGAAATGTATATATATATATATAATGGTATATATATATATATATATATATATATGAATATGCATATAATGTACATAAGAATGCATGATTGGTGTGCATGGTTATTCATGCATGAATTAAGTTTATGTACTTGAATGTATGCATGCATGTGATGGCTACATGAGGCAGCTGACTTTCCTAAGTAGGAAAGGGTATAAAAGGAAGCAGTTTATTCTTCTTACCATTTTGGAAAATTGAGCGATTTAGAGAGAGAGAGAGAGGTTGACCGGATTATTTCTTGATTGAAGATCAAGTTGATTTCAAGTGTTTGGTTTCAAAAGATTTCAAGGTGAGTGGTTTAATTGCTTTTGAAACTTTTTGTAATTGCATAAAATTGTTGTTTAAACTTTTCACCCAGTTTAAAGATTAAAACCGTATGAGTGTTGTCCGGATATTGAGTAAACCGGTCAAGAGGTAAGCGATTAAAAGCTAAATCGCTTGGTGTAATCCATCGGTTTAGTCTTAAATCGGACGAAGGTTGAATGGATTAAGTCTAAACCGGACATGCCTTAACCGGTTTAAGGATAAATCGACTAAATGTATTAACCGGTTTAGGTGATGAGCGATTTAAGAATTGTGAACTTATGTTATGTGATTCAAACGGAGAAATAGGAATACGACTAAGGGGTGGCCGGTTTAGTTAAATCAGACAAAATGACATTACTCGGATTGTTAAATCGGCCAAACAATGAATAGTGTTGTCCGGATTGGTTATCCGGACAAGATTTTGAGTTTTAAGCCAAGTGGTTAATCGATCAAGTTATGTGAAGTGTTGTCCGGATTTGTTATCCGGACAAGATTGACCGGATTATGAGTTGACTTGTCAAGTGATGATTCTTTTAAACAATAAATGAGAATTTTGACAAAAATGAATTTGAACTGATAATAATTCCATTGACTGTGATCTATTTTATATGGAATTGTTTTGTGAAATATTTTGATAAGGAAATAAGGGTGGCATATCAAGAAGAGGTGTACCATTAGATAAGGGTGGCATATCAAGGAGAGATGTTACATGGGATAAGGGTAGCATATCAAGGAGAGGTGTACATTTAGATATAAGGGAGGCACTTGTAAATGTGTTATGTAATATAACTCTTACTATTATATCTCTTAAGATTACCATGGTCTGGAATCTTTATTTCTTTGTGATTTAAAGGTTTAGGATCAGGGTTCTTATTAGAAATCATAGTCTGGATGTTATTGAGGAGAAGATAACAGGTTTGGCATGAAACTTTGAATAAACCTTATTTGATTTGAGAAGTTTAAAAGTGGCATTATGATGATTTGATTAGTGTAAACCTGTTTGGAATTGATGTATTGTTCGCAAGAAGAGAATTTGGGCTTGAAAAGTGAAAGGCATTGATATTATATTCTTATTTGTTCATATTTTTGTTATATATATGAAAAGTTGATTTGCTTAAAAGTTTTGATGATTTTCACCCTGCAATAACATAAATAGGGTATCTCACTAGACCTATCAGTCTAACTCTCATTTTGTGATTTTAAACATATATTGCATGAAGCGCAGAAGGTAAGGGAAAAGGGAAAATGTGATAATTTTCCCTATATGTTTAATAGCATGAAGAATGGCTGATGATATGTATAGTTTTGATAGATGAAACTGGATTAGTGCAAGAATTGTATTTTTGGACCATGTATTCTGTACCGGTAGATTCTTGTACTAAGGGACCAATGTGGTATACCAAACATATATTTCTTATATATAGGATATATGTTACATGCAATGTGTGGTATGGGATGTTACATATAATTTAGTGCTTACTACAAAGTCGCATCATATTTTTTAAAACAAATATAAATGTATGGAAATAAAGACCAAATCACTTCTCGTCTCTTCTTGTTTGAATCTCTCGCCATTGCTCGCCTACAACCTCTTGCGGTCACTCAAATCACTCCTCGTCGTCGCCTCTGCATTGATTGCTCGTATAAGTAAGCAATTTAATGTGCTATTCAATTTAGTGGTTCTTCAAAGAACATCGACTTTTGTTTAGTACGACTTTTGAAATCCCATTCTTGCTATTTCTTATGTTGATAAACAACCGATAGTGTCGTGTGATTGGAGCAAGTATGATGATGCAATGATTGCTACTTCATAAATTGATAAATCAATTAATGTTTGCAATGTAAGATATTACGTATCTCGTATTCGATGATTATAAATTTACATATGGATTTTTATAAAGTTGACTATGTGTGAAATTTGATTACGTCTGAATTTTTTTAGTCCATTTTTTTTAATTAATGCTTATAAATTCTTCATAGGCAATATGATCGTGGTTAAATGGATTGAGGCTTATTGTCAATAGTTGTTTGAATTCAAACGTTTCAACTATTGGCTATTTGGACTTGAATATTTGAAAGGAGAGGATAATTTGAAGCATATTGTAGAGGGGAGTAATAGAAACACATGTTTGTTGGTTTGGACGTTGTGGTTGTGTTGTATATGTGTTATACCCATGCCTAATAATTATAGATAATTACATTGTAATTCTTCAGAATTAATCGGGTTCTTGGAACACTTGTCGTGTTGTCTCAAGGCGCACTCTTTTATTGTAACTTATATTAAAGCTTACCTTGATTTGAACATCTCGACTGTCTAGTTGTCAGCCAAAGAAACACAACCTGTAGTTCGATATCATATGTCTGGCTCTATAACCATTGTTCATTTAGCATCTATAGCGTATATCAGATATTGTGTTTAATGCACTTCTACTATCATCATTATTTTCGTTCCCAAATTGTCATGTTACAATATTATCCGAATCAATTTGTTGTACCTAAAACTTTGCATCGAACACTCTTATGTAACTTTAGAGCAAACTAATTTCTCCTTCAAAATCAATGGATTCTAATGATCGAGCTTGGAGTTAGTAGAAATCGCATAAGTCAAGAGTAAACTCTTGGGTTGAATAAATTTTAGCTACTGCTAGACATCACTTGGGCTTAGATGGAACTTGTACTCAATGTGAAAATACATGGCTACAATAACTCCAAAGGCTTCAGCTCATATTCAATGATATGGTAAGCTTACAACATGCCAACGGTGGATTCATCATGGTGAATATCTTACAAACAAAGCAGAAGACGACCACTTTGAAGGTTTGTCAATAATGAAGATAACCATACATTAAGACGCTATTATAGATGAACAAGGACACCTTTTTTTAACGTGGACCGTTCAAGTGAAAACTATGTTGAGGATGATTCAGATGTTAATCATGGTCATTTTAACAAGTTAATTGAGCAACTCAACAAGGAACTATATCCAAGATCCATGAATCTGACATTACTACAACATGTAGTGAAGTTGATGCACATCAAAATGTTGAACAACTGGTCTGATAAATCAGTAAACATGTTATAGTTTGAACAAAGTATTCTCCCATTAGGCCATAATATTCTGACATCATACTATGAGATGAAGAAAATGTTGATGGAGATTGGGCTGTGATGTCACAATATTGATGTTTGTAATTATGATTTTGCTTTGTTTCATGGTGAATATGCTAACCTAATTACATGTCATATGTTGGAAATTTTAATAGAAAATGTGATTTTTTACTAACTTTGGGCACATTTAACTACATGTATATGGTTTAATTTTAATTGACTCTTAGTGGGTTTACGTTCTTCGTTATGAGAGCTTTGAAACCATATATAATGTGTTCAAAACCGAGTATGTGTGAATGAGATATCGAGGCTCAAAGTTGGGTACTTGGGATGAATTTAGCAAAACCAAATGGGTGTGTGGGAGGAGTCCCACATAGGTGGGATGATTGAAGTTTTCATGGTTTATAACCATGGACTTCACAAAGGCTTTCAAGCAATTATGAAATGCTATGCTCCAACACCTATGCGCGCGTAGGGGGGGTGCGGATTGTGGATTTTGTAGGCTAAATCCGCCGAACTCATGTGTGGGCGTGACCTGCGGACACGAGCTCGCGCAACCTGGTTTTTGCTGAAAATTCTTATCTGGTCTGTTTATTTTTCAAACTTAATTCAGTTTTAGTAACTGAATCGATTTAATGGTGTTTAAGGGAATCGTGTCAAACACGAGCCTCAGCCATCTCTACTTCTTCTAAAATTCAGAATTACTTTCGGTTTTCTTCTTTTGAATAATATGTTGCTGTTTCACTTAAACATAATCGATTACTAACATCATATTTGTGATCGTCCTCGATACAAGAGGAACAAGGTTCCTTTTAAGAGGATGAGATATTTCCCATTAACACCTAGACTTCAACAACTTTACAGCTCACTTCATACTTCTAAAGATATGTGATGGCATGCCAGAAAACCAAAGGTTGAGGCTTGGAAAGACTTTGACTTGACTAATCCCGCTTTTGCAACAAATTCAAGGAATATAAGACGAGGTTTGGCATCAAATGGCTTCAACCACTTTGGGAATATGAGTGCATCATATAGCACTTGGCCTATAATCGTAAAAGCATTGAATCATCATCCTAGGAAATAATACGTCAAACCACTTACGGGATGTGTTTGTTGATTCCCGGTCCAAAATCCTCGGGTAAAGATTTTGACATATTCATGCAACCATTAATTGATGAGTTAACTTTGTGGGTTGGAGTAACAATATATGATGCCACTAGTGGACATATTTTCAATCTTAAAGTCAGTGTATTGTGGACGGCATCATACTTTCTTGCATATGCTTACTTGTTTGGTTACTCCACAAAGGGACACTTGGCATGCCCTAAATGTTTAGAAAACAGACATTTTCGTATTATCAAAAGCAATACATGTTATGTGGGGTCTAGAAATCGTTGGATTTAATGGTTTCGTTAAATTTGATGAACCAAGTAAGCCAAAATCTGGTGATGAGATCGTTCAGTTACTAGGCGAGTTACCTTCAATGACTCCTGGGAAAGCACCAAACCATTCTGGTACAAAAAGAAATTTTCATGAGGCATCCTTTGCAAAATTGGCCAACTCATAGTATTTTCTTCGAATTAGAATGTTGGCCGAATTTAAAACTATGACACAACTTGGATGTCATGCACATTGAGAAAAATGTGTATGATAATATCATTTATACCTTATTAGGTGTCGGGAAAAAAAAGATACAATCAAGGCAAGGGTGGATTTGGAAGATTTTGGCATTCCGAAAGAATTATGGCCACAAAAGTCAAATTTTGGTGTTCTAAAGAAACCTCATGCAAGTTATACGTTCACTAAAGAAGAGAAGATATGTTTTCTTGATTTTTCAAATCAGTTCAATTCCATGATGGATATGCTTCGAACATTTTAGGGTTCATACATCTTATTGGAAGTTGACAAACTTAAAAACACATGATTTTCACATCTTGCTTTGAAATCTTTTGCCAATTGGAACTGTAGGTCTGTTATGCAACAAGTCTTAGGTAAAAGACCAATATATGTTCGGGGATGGTCTAGGGGCCCGAGCACTAGGAGTGACTCTATGAATTCGCGACATAGAATCGGCTCGTCAGGTCGATTGAGCCATATTGAGATGTTTGTTAGACTTCTCTCGACACAGTCTGAGCTTGCTTCAACCAAATTTGAGTTTGCTTCAACTAAAACTGAGCTCTTTCTTATGAATGATGAAATTGTTGGGTTGTGTCAAATGGTGAAGTCAATTGTATCCGACCAACCAAATGTTTATATGATTTTGGATGTTCTTTTGATAAATTTGGATGGAGGGATGCATGCATGAGTTGATTAAATGTTAGAGTTTCTTCTAAAAGTTCTTATCTTTTATATGAAAAATCTATAAAATTTTATTGTTTTGGGGCTTTTATGAAGTCGTTCTTGATTAATATTAATATTTATTTAATTTTATTATTATATATATAATTATACATAAATATGTAATTAAAATATGGCTGAAATTAATATAAAATAAACTATTTAGAGAAGGAAGTAAGTTTTAAAAGTGTAACTAAAGATAACTATTAGAGAAGGTCTTATATTTGTGTATCTAAAGATGATATTTAGAGAATATTTTGTGAGTTTAGCTAAAAGGGACTTTTAGAAAAAGTTATTTAAAAAGTGTCGTTAAAACCATTATCTTTAGAAAAGTTTTTCAATATATCTAATCTGAAAGTATCTTCTATTAACTTTTATAAACCGTCACAAACACTTGAAAATGTCATTAATAAACACTTTTAAAGGAACTTTTTGAAAAAAGTTGACTAAACTTTAGAGAATATTTGACAGTGTATCTGAAGCCCTAAAAACATCTCTAAAAGTTAACAAAAACACATCCTTTCAAAACCCTATTTATCACCTTCAGCTACCTTTATATAGAGAACATCTATGACGGAACTAAAAGGCTTTTCTAGAATCTTTTCAGACTTTTAAGTATAAAATCAATCCCGTGTAAATTACAACTACATTAAAACACTTGATGACACTGAAAGCACCAACAAAGAATATAGGAAGTGCCATGAAATAACCATTATCATGTGTCATAAAATAATCTCTTAAATAACTCTTCATTTGGATATTTTTTGTACTAATAATTCATCAGTTAAATACCAGCCAAAACAACCGGTTACATATTCGACTAACGATTTCTCGGCTCAAGTTTCATCTCGTTTTAAAGATCATACCCACAAAATACCTCATATAACAACTCGCCAATCAAGCTTCAATGACTTCTATTCATAGAACTATATACCACACACTTTTTCCTGCCAAATAAAACAACATATAGAGGGAGGATCAAACGAGAATAATAACTATTTAATAGAATACAAAATCGGTCAAATCACATGTAATTTTACATTAATGATAAAAAAAAAGGTATGCAGGCGACTTTGACAGCGCCTTTAGGTCGTGGGGCAAAGTCGCGTGAATCATATATGATTTTGTACGCGATGTTAGTGTAAAATCACATGTGATTCGACTGTTTTCTTATTCTCTTAAATAGGTATTGTTCTCGTTTGAACCGACTATATATATATACACACACATATCATTCAAGAATGGTTGTTCTTCCTTGAATCATAATAGACTGAAATTGTACCCTCTTGATATCTAGAAATGTTGAGTACTCATTGTTCATGGGTTGTTTCCATGGTTCTCCATCCATCTGCATGAAACCTTCTTTCCATGCTCCACCCCTTAACTCGAATCGAATTTCTGACGCCTGATCAGCAACCGACCACGATGAAAAGTTGTAAGAAAAGGCTGACCCCAGTGTTATACATACAACAAAATTGGTTTTATCTCATGTCTAATTGTCCTAACAAATTGTTTAATAACACTTTAGTTTATATGACCAAACAATTGTGCATCTTATATAATTGTGTTACAATAAGTTGATTGAGGGTGTCCCTTACAATTTGTAAGCACAATTTTATAATAACGCATCCTATTAGTATGTATATGTATATATATATATATATAGAGAGAGAGAGACTAAGGGGCCGTTTACCAAACACTTACCCGGTAAGTGCTTACCGGTAAAATCTAACACTATAATTTACTTACTGGGTAAGATCTTAGTCCACCAAAACGACACCGTATGCAACAATTTACCTGGTAAGCGCTTACCGTGGTAAGAGTCGTCGCCTTCACTTACCGGGTAAGACTCTTGGTCCTTATCTCGCTCTTACCGGGTAAAATTTTTGGTCTTTACCATATTCATCCGGTGTAGGTAATGTGACTTGATAAGCGCTTACCAAGATAAGCGTTTGGTAAACGGCCCCTAAGGTTTAGGAGAAACAACAAAAAAATAGAAAACTGAGGAACACCCTAGTAACCATTCATTTATCCAGTTTGCACATATGCATAAAAGTTATTGAAAATGTTCCTCGTTTCTATGAAGTGGGCATTTTATGCATGTGTATACCAAACAAATGAATGGTTATTGTGTTTCCCAATTTTTCATTATTTTGTGGTTTCCTCCTAATTTTAATTAAAGAGTATTTTAGGTATTTTAGAAAACCTTATCTCTCCTCTCCCTCTCCGCTCCTGTGTCAACATTCCATTATGATACATTAATTATGATCATTCTCTCTGTGCATACCTACTGGTACTTATACTTTATGTGATACCCTAAGATACACGATGTGATACCCAATCTATACACATGATGATACCCATCCAACACACTATGATACCCATTGTATAGATGAGAAAGAGGTGCACTAGTGTTGATAGGTATTAGGGTTACCTAAATCAATGAGATATGAGGAGAAAAACAAATGGAAGATTGATACAAATATGAAAATTGAATAGATGGAAACAGCGGAATAGGATGTTACCAAATTTTAAGTTGCTAGGATGTCATCAAAAACAAAATTACTAATTTACCCATTATTATTAATATAAAAATATCCTTAATTATCTCAAATGAGTGACTCACACTGAATCTCAAGGTTATCATAAATTATGTAGTTGTGATTTGATTAAGCCCCTAATATATATTATATTATATTATATTATATTATATATATATATATATAGGAAAAGTTGAGATGTTTAAGGACAATTATCATGAGTCATTAATGATGATTAAGATATATATGGAAGATGATGAAGTTCATTCATTATGATCATGACTTTAGATTAGAAAACAAAATAAAATCATATGTATATTAGACTAGATGGATGGCTAAGATTAGTTTGTAAAGTTTGTTAGAATTAGATGGTTTATAAATGAAACATACCCTGCATATATATATAGAGAGGTTGGTTATTATACAACCTTTGTCATTTGTGCAACCAATACAACTCAATCTCAACCGTCCATTTCATTTGATTGATATGTGATTTTATGGAGGTTTTGATTTTCCTAATATAAAGTATTAATCATAATTAATTAACCGTATTCATCTTCCATAAATATTTAAATCATAATAAATGAACTCTAATCACTTCCATAAATATTTCAATTTATTGGGTTGCATTGGTTGCACAAATGCGATAGATTGTATTTGAAATAAACCCTATATATATATATATATATATATATATATATATATATATATATATAGAGAGAGAGAGAGAGAGAGAGAGAGAAAGGATCATGTGAGAAAAAGAGTTAAAGCAAGAAGCGTTAGAAGGGATCTCCACCCTTGATCACTTATAATCTTATGCCCACCCATGAATTGCACTTTAAAAGGGAATTGATCCGATGCATCTCAATGCATCTCATTATTGTTGATCTTCAATTAGGATTTATCCAAAAGTGGAGATTCCTTCTTACCCTCTCACCATAACTTTCTTTCTCACCGAAATCCAACCTTATATATATAGAGGCTAAATAATTTGAGAATTCTAAAATATGTGAGATCCGAAAGATCCATCTTAAGCCATTAATTTAGGATAATTAATAATATTAATTAAGGAGATAATTATGGAGATAATTATCGTTATTTATTAAATAAAAATTAATGAATTTTTTAAGAAATTTCATACTCTTTCTCTCTCTTCGTCTCTCCCCTATCACCGTGTTAACATACACATCATGCCCACAAGGTGAACACATTCTGAAAAAATAAAAAAAAATTAGTACGATGTTCACAAGGTTCACTTTGTGTTCATAAGTGAATATGTATAGATTTAGTTTGTGTTACAAGTTATACCAGATCTTTATAGATTTAGAGTGTTCACAATGTGTTCACAAACAATAATTATATTTCTAAGAAAATGTTCACAATATGTTCACCGTTCATGTTCTATTATTTGTGTGTATGTTATGGAGAGATGAGAGAGGAGAGATAAGACAAGAGAGACGAGAGATGGGAGAAAAAAATAAGAAAGAGGATAAAATAGAGAGAGAAGTTTTTAATTTATATTAGATTTTTTTTCAACTAATTATTTATGGTTTAAATTGGATCTCATGGATCTCACAAATTAACAAGTTCTTAAAAGAAACCCCCCATATGACATTATTTGAAAAATGTCTTATGAAAACAAGTGTCCTCTATAAGATGTGAACATAAGACACTTCTCAAAATGTCCTACAAAGAAGCTAATATGGCATGTTATATTGAAAAATGTCGTAAAAAAACTTATTAGGAAACCCAAATACGTCGTAAAATCATGTTATAACACCTTTATATTCAAGTGCAATTGTTTAGTCCTGTAAACTTAAGTCCAATAAAGCAGTTTATTAAGATATCATTGGTGTCCTATAAACTTAAGTCCAATAAAACAGTTGTAGCATCCGATAAAGCCAAAAAAAAAATTGTAGTGTTATTTGAAGAAAAAGTTGTTTGGTGTACCTGTGCAATGTGTTTTGCTGAAATGAGATCGACCATAACAAATGATGCATGCCATCCTTGTTTGAAGCCGAAAATCTCCAAGAGACCATCATCCGCTTTGGCCTCAACGAAACCTCTCTGCATTCAAATTCACACGAGGAACAGAAGCTGAATGAGGTTCGTTCCTACATCACGATCGTTATGTCGATGGCATCTGTTGAACAAATTAATATTACCTTTTCCAAGTATTCTGGCTTCAAGTTACCCCATGGATTCCTTCCACTTGCATAACTATGAAGATTCAAAGCAACTACAGACCTAACACTGCAACATTATTCAAATATTTATATATCACTCCTATTTATGTAAGCAACTGTCCGTGATTCCCTGTTTTTTTTATTAACCTGGATATCCAACCCGCTATGCAAGCCGACTAATCCCAGAACGACCAACTGCTTTGCAGATAGCCCGGAGTCGCCGCATTTGAACCTCCATGGCCACAAGGGGATTTTTATTCCTCTTTGGATTTGAAACTGGACCTCCTGGTACTTTTGACCTTTGGAGCTAAGCTCAAACTAATCAGGCACCACCCTTGTGGTTTTGATTCCCTCTTTTGAACACACATCAGAAGCCATAGGTCTTAAGTTTATAGAACCAAACAAATGTGCATCATATGTAAAGGTTTTACAATAAGTTTATAAGATGGTTTTGAACGTCCTTACAAGTTTTTTATGACACTTTTGAATCGAAGTGTTCTAATAGCCTTTTTACAGAACACTTCTGAGAAATGTCCAACGAACACATATTTGTATAGGACATTTGTTTTTCATAAGATACTTTTTCAAATAATGTCATAAAAAAGACTAATATAACCCCTTATTTCAAAAATATTCTAAATTTTTTTTGTTAGGATATTCCAAAACATCTTATAAACTTATTGTAACACCTTTATATAATAGGGTATAATTGTTTGGTCTTATAAATTTAAGTCCAGTAAAAACATTTAGACATATTTGATGTCCTGTAAAGTCGATTTTGTTATAGTGAGCAATAAGTTGATTTTACCTTGATGGAAAATGAATCAGCTCCCATTTTGGGCTGTTTAACCTTTTAATATGCAGCCTTAAAATGTTCTTCAGCCCTCTGCATTCAACATCTCTTTTACTCAATCATTTGTTTTATAGATTGATACAGAAAATATAACTAGTTTTCAAAGCCTTCACTACAACAAAATCAGGTTTATAGGATGCCTAAAGTGTTTTAAGTGTCTTCATAGAGTGCTTCATAGGACTTGAGTTTATAGGACCAAAAAATAAAGTGTCATATCTAAAAGTGTTACAATAAGCTTATAGAAAATTTTTTTGGCATCATAACAAGTTTTTTAGGACTTCTTTGAAATAAAGTGTCGTAATAAATAATTTTAAGAATGTCCTATAAAACCATCTTTTTATAGGACATTATAGGATACTTTTTCAAATAGCATCCTATAAAATTGCTACTACGACACTGTTTAAAAAGGGCCCTAAAAAACTTGTTACAACGCCAAAAAGCTTCCTATAAACTTATTGTAATACTTTTAGATATGACACTTAAGTTCTATAAAGCACTCTATTATAACACTTAACGCTTTACGGAACCTATAAACCCGATTTTGTTATAGTACTTATGTCTTCAATGATGTGTTGATGAAGATTTGTGCGCAAAATGGAACAGAAAAGGGTGAATTTATTGATTTTCTAACCACGCCGCAAACTACTATCATACTCGCTAAAATGCAAAAAGATTACTAAACCATGCCGGAGTTATCGATTTTACGCCATTTCCGGTGGTTATTTTTGAAAAAAACTACAATCACGATTCATATATAAAGAAATTCCTACCTCAAGCTCGGGCCAGTCATACAAGGCGTGAAAAACCAACCTTGTTTGCAGCTATAACCGGAGTAAATTATCTGTTGCAAAATAGAGCCATAAAATCTTAGATAAGGTTTCAACTCCTAACATGTATCCTTAAATTCCATCATAGAACACTACAACAAAATCGGCTTTATAGGATGTCAAATATGCAGCAGACCATTTTATTGGACTTTAAGTTTATAAGACCAAACAATTGTCTGTTCTATGTAAATGTAAAAGCTGATAGAATGCTTTTGGGTGTGGTAACAAGTTTTTTAGGACACTTTTGAAATAAAACGCCTTATTAGTCTGTTTATATGACGTTATTTGAAAAAGTACCTTATATAAACAAAGGTCTTATTAAAAGATGTGTTCATATAAAAACCTAATAGGACACTTGATTCTATAAACTTATTAGGATGCCCAAATACGTTCTAACATCCTATTGTAACACGTTTACATATGAAACACAATTGTCTGATCGTGTAAACTTAGGTTTTATAAAGTAGTTTAGTAACATATTTGGGGTCCTATGAAGCTGATTTTGTTATAGCGATAAATGTTCATATTAAAGAAATCAGCAGGCTGTATACAAAAAGCCAACTCAAATTTCAGACCTTGTTTGCAATAGGACTTTGTGCAAGATAAGGTTTCTCATTCCGTAGGTGATGGAAACTATAAGCCACTTGGGCATCCATTCCTGTATGCATTAAGCATATAAACCGATAAAAGATGATCAAGATTCAGACTCCAGAACTATTTGTGCATAAACTATGCATAATCACAATCTTGGACACAATCTCTGAGAATTGTGCATATACTTGACCAATTGATTCTTTTTTTGTTTCATTAATAGTACAAACGCATAATCATTTACAAACCCAATAAATAGTACAAATTTACAAACCAGTATTCATGTGCTGTATGTGTGAAAATGAAGCATCTATATAATCTTGTTTCAGATGTGAAACGTTTAGGTCTATTTTGTGTGAGGGGAATAAAACAGTTCTGAACATTCCACATGTGAAACAACACTGTGTAAATACTGCATTTTCACACACGAAAATTGGTTTTGTAAGTTTTTACTAATCATCGGGTTTCTAGAAGGAGACTCCAATAGTATAATTATAGTTAATAGATTGTAAAGTTATAACTCAAAAGTTGCTAACAGGTTGCACATAAGAAGAATGGCACACCTATGCTAAAATAGTTGTAAAAGACTCCTTGGTAGCAAGAAACTTGTTCAGGCAATCGGCCTGCATTTTCTAAATCCTAAAAGCAAGATTCAACTGTTACTCAAGCTAGCTAAAAAAGGCTCCCATATATACATATACATATACATATACATATACATATATATATATATATATATACATTCCCAACCTGATCAAGGATGACCTCTTCTGTTTGCTTCAAGGCATGAGGAGTATCCAACTCTACACCAGCAGGCATTGATATCACCAGATTCCAACTGCAGATAACAAGATAGAGCCAAAAGCATGCCATTAATTGGAGTAAGTAATGAACCAAATGCAAACATTTTGAAATAAGCTTAAGATGGTATACGCTCACCTATCCAAACGGCAAAGTGGAGCATGAAGAACCCTATCAAGCGTCTTCTTTATGGCCGTTTTCCAGTTGAAAGGAAACGAACCACCCTAGAAAATATAAATTGAACAACATCTTAACTAAGAAACTGAAAAAGGATCAGAAAACTGCGAGTATAAGGACATGATCATTAAGATTACCCAACCAAAATTCCTGGATAAATCGTTTCCTGTACCAAGAGGTATAATCGCTGTTGGTGGAACAGGATCTCGCCCTTGTTTGTGAAGCTCTCCCAGGCACCCAAGGACCCAACCCACCGTACCATCACCTCCTGCTACCTATCATATTATATGCCAACTTTTTTCATTTCCATCCAAATATCATACATCGTGTCAATGCAAACACTACAACAAAATCGTACAATGGTTTGGTCCTATAAACTTATGTTCTATAAAGTAGTCTATTATGATGTTTAGACATATTTAGTGCCGATTTTGTTGAAGTGAAATATGCAATGGTGGATGAGTTGCCATACCACAATCCGTAGCCTTTCACGAGTTTCCTTGGCACAAGAGTCTCCAAGAGCAGCAAAGTTTTCAAGGCAACCCAATCCATACTCGACAAATTCATGAGGCTTCACGGTTTGAAGGTCCAACACCTGCCACCAACAAGAAACAAACTTAATTCGTGTTCAAGATCAACCTATAAATGTATTTCATTTGTGTCGCTAATCTTTGGACCATTTCCTAAACACTTACCAACTCTTATCGGGTAACAGAATTGTTACTGCCTCTTAGATGCTTATAGGATTACCCGTCTTAACAAGATTTTTTAACACCTTTAATACAATGGCGTCGTATTAGCTTTTCACAAGACATTTTTGAGAAGTGTCTCTTTTGATATGACACTTGTTTCCAAGACACTTTAAATAGTTTCGCATAAAATAGTTAATACGACAATTTTATTTATTAAAAAAATGTCCTGATAAACTTGTTACCACCTCAAAACTTACCAAATCAAAAAATTACAACACAGCGGTTTATTGTTTAGCAATTTATTAGGCTGGTTCTGCAAACCCGATTTTGTTGCAGTGTAAGGTGTTTGAGATTGCTTATAAAAACAACTTATTGACTTATTCCGATGTGGCACGGGTGATAAGCATTTTCGAGTGTTTGGAAAAACAACTTATACCGGTGCCAGACCGGTAATAAGGAGTTTTTTGAAGAAGATTATAATAAGTTGATAAGTGCCTTTATAGAAAATAAGATGTTTCAAATGTGGTAAACATAGATCCATATATCAAGAATATTGATTTGGATGCTACAATGGGTGAAATCAAAGATTATATCAAGAGAATTTTATAAAAATAAATAAAAAAACCTGTTCTTCGCCCATTAAATTCTGCAATTTAGATTTAAGCGCATAGCCTTGGCGGCCACCGCTCTTAGAATTAACAAAAACAACCACCGGCGATTCAGGGGTACCGAGAGGACATTTTTCACCACCACCATCATCGACCAGACAGAGACTTGCAACGCCGTAATGGCGTTTTCCGGCATCAATACTTTTAGCCGCAATGGCGTCACGAATAGCAAGGCGCAAATATGCAGGCATCGTCATCTTCCGCCTCAAATCACCTCTTGAAACCCTAACTCCAGACATAGAACGCCCTTTGATCGATTCTATCATCGATGCTTTACTTTCCGCTTTATTCATCGCGGGATCCGGCCCCGATGATGATGCCATTTTCACTCAAACCTCTGATCTTTCCTCTTTCAATTCAACCTCAAGATCATAATTAGAGACGATGATTATCGTATGAGGACAATTTGTTAAGTTTGTGGAGAAATAGCATGATGTATGTGAAAAATATGGGCCGCGTGGCGGTGGTGGCGGTGGCGGTGGTCGTGTTTTTGAAGTCCGGCGGAGGTGAAATTCTGTTTTTTCTTTTCTTATTTTTCTGTGCTTTCGGTCTAAAGCCCATAATATCTCTCAACGAGAAATCGATGCATGCTCTTGAGATATATAAATTTGGAAATTTTGAGTTTTTATGCTTATGTTGAGTCAAATAGCATAAATATGCTTACTTTATTATTCTCCAGAAAATAATTTAGGATACGTTTACTAAACATTTTTTTTATTAACCTGAACATCCAGCCCGCTATGCGAGCCGACTAATTATAGGGTGACCATCTGTTTTGCAGATAGTTCGGAGTCACCGTATTTGAACCTCCGTCGCCACAAGGAGATTTTTATTACTTCTTGGATTTGAACATGGAACCTCCTGGTACTTTTGACCTTTAGAGCTAAGCTCAAACCAATCAGGCACCACCCTTGTGGTTCATTCTATTTGATTTGTGACATTTGGTAAAATTTGGAATTGACTTAGGGGTTGTTTATTTACCGCTTAATAATTCTAATAAAAGGCAATCTCTGAATCGTTAAAAGGTGAATCTTGTTTGTCAAAAAAAAGTCTGTCTCTTAATAGTTCTAAAACCCTCTGAATAATTTCGTATCTTTAGTCTCCCTTAACTATTCAGCGCTCTAATTTCATCGTAAACAATTACCAAACAATTATATATTTCATTTTAGATTATATCATGATAGCCTCTTAATCCTTCTGACCATTAAATCATTCCGCATCAAACCATTCAACAACTGTCAGACAGACCCTTACATTCAAATGTGAGTTTGATTTACGAGAATGTCCGGAATTAAAATTTTGAGATTTTAATGAAAACTCACAAACATTGAATTTAGAAATTTCATGGGGATAGATGGTATTTCATGAGATTTTATAGGATCTTGTTATAAAATGTGTAAAAAACTAGGCATGGAAATAGCGCGGAGACCTCGATCCCCATCCCTGTCCCCGATTCCTCATCTCGATCCTTGTTCCCATCCCCATTGGGTAATATGATCACATCTCCATCATCATACCCAACAAGGAACAGGGATCCCCAACGGGGAAACGAGGATTTTTTCTCGTTTATATAAGCATTTACAGATCAAATATACGAGAGACCACACACGTTTAAATCTCACATATTTTCGATAAAC
The DNA here is from genome assembly GCF_001531365.2 of Cynara cardunculus var. scolymus. Lineage (NCBI taxonomy): Eukaryota > Viridiplantae > Streptophyta > Magnoliopsida > Asterales > Asteraceae > Cynara > Cynara cardunculus. Next base: position 4,251 of record NW_020201201.1, on the reverse strand, counting down.
CTAAAATCAAAAAGAATTTAATTTAAATACAAAAAAAAATATCATATAATAACTAATTACCTAAAACTAAAATAAATTCAGTTTAATCTAAAAACAACTTAACGTCACACGTACAAAACATATTGAGTAACACAAAATCATATCGAGTAATATCCAAGACATAACAAGTAATTGTATTTTGACTTGACATCCAAAATATTACATACTAAAATAAAATAAAATAAAAGATAACAATTTTATATTCTAAATCTAGTTAGGAAATAAAAAATTATGAATTACCAATTAGTTGAAATAAATAGTGTGTGTGTGTATATATATATATATACATATATATATATAGTATTTATTAACTAATATGTATACATAATGAGTATGGGGCTGGGAGTGCGATACCCGTCCCAATCTCCATCCCGAGTTTGATACAAACGGGGATCTTTGTACCCGTGTTGATCCTCTCTCTCAGTGATTTGATGATAATCTTTTTTCACTTATACGTTGTATTTATGTTTCTGTCTTTTTCAGTTTCAGTGATCTTCACTGAGCATGTTCAGTGATTACTGAAGAACTTGCATTATAAATCTATCAGAGACAGCAATACTTCAAGAAGAAACACTCACACCAAAGAACCTTCAGTAAACGTCGAAGACTAAAACTGAAGATTAGAGACTGGCGAGTACATGATCTGAAGCGGTATTCAGTGATTACAAGTCTGTCTACATATGTGTGGAGACTGCTCAAGCTTCAACGAATAATGAAGAGACCTTCAGGTTATTCCAGCATTCAGCAATCAAAGGAAGCTTGCTTAGCACGATTGTTGTTGTCTTGTCCTTATGCACACAAAGGACAAAACCATACCCTTATGAAAGTTGGTACGGTACGGAGCCGACTAGTCGACTCTATTGTCCACCAACTTTAAGTAAGGATGTC
>NW_020201201.1:0-3209 GCF_001531365.2 Cynara cardunculus var. scolymus | reverse complement strand
TACCATATTGCATTAAATGAACATTTAATGCACTATGTATAAATAGAAGTGTTTATTCTCCATGCAGAGTCCGCGCAACTCACTCTCTAACCCTAATTCTTACTTTAAGCATTTTCTAGCTTAAGTAAAGGATCTTCTCTACAGCATTTATTTTCTTGTATTTGCTAAGATCTAGTGTGTAACTAAGTTTTGATAGGTTTTTATCACCTTATCTTTCCGCAAACAATCTTGTAAAATCTGTATTGATCTTCATTATCAATATATATATTTTAAATTTGAAAATATTGTGTTTGTATTCATCCCCCCATTTCTACAAGTGGTATCAGAGCAGTGTTTTCTCTCTCTCTTTCTGTTTAGCTGTTTTCAGTATTAGTTTATCTCTTTTTATAGATAACTCTACCGCTTACAAATAGCTTTACAAATTACAAACACACACACAAAAGATAATGGCTCTCTTGCCAAACCTCCCCGATTTGTCCGTGACAATTTTAGTCTCTGGAAAAATCGAATGTCCCTCTTTCTGGAAGGTGTGGAGCCTGAAATTCCACATTATATAGAAAATGGACCATATATTCCATTTGCTATTGCTCCGGCTATTCCCGCAACAGCTACGACTATCGTGATTCCTAAACGGCAGATTCCAAAGCTCCCATGTAAATGGAGCGATAAGGACAAGAAGAAAATAACTATAGACACGTGTGCTCGGTCTATAATAGCTATGTCTCTTCCTGATGAGATTTATCACTCAGTGATGAAACTCAAAACTTCTAAATCCATGTGGGACACACTTTGTGTCCAATATGAAGGAACCACTCAGGTTCAAAAGACCAGAAAGATCAATCTAGTAAGACAGTATGAAAGCTTTTTCTGTGAAAAGTCTGAGACGATGTCTGAAGTACATCAAAGATCTAACTGTCTTCTTATTGATCTTAGGGCTGTCGGCAGGGAATATTCTAATTCTAAAACTTTAACCAAGTTTCTAGAATGCCTTCCTGAGTCTTGGGACACCTTTTCCATGTGTCTCAAGATGTCAAATGACATGTCCATTCTTACTCTTTCTACTTTATATGGGATTCTGCTTAACCATGAGCAATCTCGTCAACTGAAGAGGAATATTGTAAAAGAGTCCAGGGAAATGAAAAGCTCTCATTTGGCTTTGATCTCTGAGGCTTCTTCAGTTGAAACTTCTTCCACCCCTTTTGTTTCTTCTCTTCCTCCCTTTGTTATCACGAAGATAGATTCTTCTATCTCTGAGGACATTCCAGAATCTGATTTAACAGATTTTGATGAGTCTCTGGCACTCCTGACTAAGTCATTTAGGAGGTTCGCCAGTAAGAGAAACTTCCGCAGATCTCCTCAGCTGTCCCTCAGGGAAAAGCCAAAGTCTGAAAGAATAGACAAGGCTTCAGCTGTCTGCTACAACTGTCACCGGCCCGGACACTTTGCAGGTGAATGCAGATCAAAGAAGACTACGATGCCATCTTCTAAAGCTCCTTCCTCTTTCAGGACCAAAGATGAGAAATACTCAAAACTGAAGGAGAAGTACAAGAAGATGAAGAACAACCAGTGAAAGGCTAAAGTCCTTATTGTTGAAGAGCATGACTGGGCTGAGTCATCCGATGAATCATCCTCGGATGAAGAGGATAAAGCCTACGTCTGCTTGATGGCCATAGATGCAGATGAAGGATCTTCAGAAGCGTCTACTTCCTCTGAGCCATCTTCTTCTTCTACTCAGGTATGTTTCCTGACTGAACCCTCTTCCTCTTCTAGTCTTTCTGCACTAGATACACTGACGCTTGACCTTTACAATGCCCTCAATGGCAAATCAAAAGTAAAAATGCTTAACGTTGATCTTCAAGAGCAATTGAAGATTTGTCATTCTAAGATCAAAGAATTGACCTCTGTCGAGGAAAATCTTAAAGATCAGGTTATTGTAAACCAAGCCATCACTGTTGAACGTGAGAAGGCTATCGCTGAGCATGAGCGAGCAATCGCTGAACTCAAAGTCGAGAAAGCTACCATTGAAGGGTGGTGCACAGCTTCCATCAAGGCCTCTGAGATCATTAACGCTCAGATCCCCGCCAAGATAATGACTGGTCTAGGATTCTCCTATGATCAGGAAGAATATGTTAAAGACAAGTCCATGCTCAAGTTTGGTACCTTCGTCTCTTCTATTTCCAACACTTCTTCCTCTCAGTCTTCCTCTTTTACTGAGAGTCATCTTGAAGGAACTCCTTCGAGTTCTGGATGCAAAGACAAAGGTAAATCCATTGTTACGGCATCTCTTCCCAAGAAGTCTAACAAGTCTAATAGATCTAGGTCTATTCCTTCAGCTTGTTAAGCTTCTTCCTCTTCAGGGACTAGGAAATCTGAATCCCATCAGAAATCCAAGTCACAGCTCAAGGTAAACTTTTCACCTAAGGAATCCAATTCCTCAAAGGTTCCTCCTAGAACCAATGAGAAGGGAATTTTTGGAGCTGGTCCCGCTTCTAGTCTGATATTTCCTAGCCCTAAAGCAACTCTCAGCTTTAGGAAGTGTAAACACTATGGTGAGAAAACACATATTGCCAGCAAGTGTCCTTCTGCCGCCAAAACTGGTTCGCCAGTTAAGGGCAAGAAAATAGCCAAGGCTGAAAAATCAACCAAAAATCATCCACAAAGGCTTCACTAGCAACCAAGGTGAAGAAAACCGTTGAAGCCTCTTCTTCAGGCTCAGCGAAGACAACTCCTACTGAAAAGTCTTCAGCATCAGACGTTGTAGTTCCTACCACTGAAGCCTCTTTATCAGGCTCAGTGAAGACTGCCACTGAAACTACCTTAGTAGTGTCATAGGTTGTTCCTCTTTCCACTCAAACCTCTTCAGGTTCAGTGATGCTGGTTCTTTAGCATCAGATGATGAAGCCTCTAACAAAGCTGGACCCCAATAGCTGGGTACCAATAGCATTCTTATTTTGTTTCCTTGTACAGGATGCCAAAGGCATACTGTTGATCCTCTCTCTCAGTGATTTGATGATAATCCCTTTTTCCTTTCGATGTATTTCTGTGTCTGTAATTTCAGTTCCAGTGATCATACATTGAGCTTGTTCAGTGATCGCTGAAGAACTTGTTTTGTAATTCATTCAGAGACAACGATACTTCAAGAAAACAACACTCACACCAAAGATCCTTCAGCAAACGTCGAAGACTGAAACTGAAGATTAGAGACTGGC
>NW_020201200.1:71325-74166 GCF_001531365.2 Cynara cardunculus var. scolymus | reverse complement strand
ATTATTTAGGAAACAGAGTTTGGATACCTAAGATAGGCAATCTTAGACCAACCATTTTGGACGAAGCTCATCGATCAAAATATTCAATTCACCCAGGAGTAGACAAGATGTATAAGGATTTAAGAGCATACTACTGGTGGCCTAGAATGAAGAAAGACATTGCACTATATCTAAGTAAGTGTTTAACTTGTGCAATAGTTAAGGCCGAACACCAGAAACCTTCAGGTCGGCTCCAGCAGCCCAAAATTCCTCAATGGAAATGGGAGCAGATATCGATGGACTTCATAACTAAGTTACCCCGATCTGGAAAAGGACATGATGCCATTTGGGTGATTGTAGATCGATTAACAAAATCTGCTCATTTCTTGCCAATCCGAGAAGACTATAAGATGGAAAAGTTAGCTCAGATATATATAAATGAAATCGTCGCTAGGCATGGGGTGCCTACTTCCATTCTATCGGATAGAGACAACCGTTTTACATCAAGGTTCTGGCAGTCGCTTCAACAAGGTATGGGTACTCATCTGGATCTAAGCACTTCTTATCATCCCAAGACAGATGGACAAACCAAAAGAATAATCCAAACCCTGGAAGACATGTTACGAGCCTGTGTTTTAGATTTTGGTGGAAGTTGGGACACACATCTTCCATTAGTAGAATTTGCCTACAATAACAGCTACCATACTAGCATCCAATGTGCGCCTTATGAAGCTTTGTATGGGCGCAAGTGTAGATCTCCATTGTGTTGGTCAGAAATTGGCGATAAGCAATTAACTGGACCCGACGTTATCCAAGAGACCACTGATRAGATTGTAGTAATMAGAAATCGACTCAAAGCTGCAAGGGATCGTCAGAAAAGCTATGCTGACAATCGAATGAGACCATTAGAATTCCAGAAAGGTGATAAAGTTTTCTTAAAGGTTTCACCATGGAAAGGAGTGATGCGTTCTGGAAAGAGAGGCAAGCTGGGCCCTCGTTATATTGGCCCTTTCGAAATAGCAGAAAGGATTGGACCAGTGGCATATAAGCTAAATTTACCCCCGGAGTTAAGCACTATTCATGATACATTCCATGTATCAAATCTCAAAAGATGCCTAACAGATGAAACTCAAGTAATGCCGCTAGAAGACGTGCAGGTTATCGATCAACTGCATTTCATTGAGAAACCCATAGAAATCATGGACAGAGAAGTTAAGCAGTTGAGACGTAGCAGGATTCCCATAGTAAAATTCCATTGGGACTCCAAGCATGGACCAGAGTACACATGGGAAAGGAAAGATTTCATGAAAAACATGTATCCCCACCTGTTCTAAAGGCCAGCCATGACTTTAAAATTGACAATTAAATTTCGGGACAAAATTTTTCTGGCTTGGGAAGACTGTGACAACTCTGCATTTTGGAATTTCAAGTTAGTATTCCATTTTAGGGCCTTTATTGAAAACTAAGTCTTTTCAGGATTTAGCCTTGTTGTCCAGAGATCGTCTTGTTTAATTAGTATGATTAGATCACGTTTCCTCGGGTAGCTAACCAAGTTAGTTCGTGCAATGCCAATTAAACATTTCACATAAAAATAAAGTCGATATTTTCGTTTCATTCTTTTTAAAACTCAAAAATTCCAAAGTTCCAATCTTTTATATTTGGTTGCCAATTATTAATTTGAAAAAAGGGTGTTTAAATCTTTTGTCAAAAATGTTTTGTTCTATTTATTGGGGTCTTTTATTTTGTAATTAAAAGTCTTTTTGGGCTTGGGCCTTTAAAGGTCAGCCCATTCTTTTTATTGAATCCACATATAAATACCCCCCTTCCCTTTTGAAAGTTTTTCACTTTCCAGATTTTCAGTCATTTCATCTCTTTCTCTCTCTCTAATTCCATCACTTTCCAACCGATTCCATCTTCAAGCAAAACTCAAGATTTCCGCTATTCTTGAGACTAGTTCGTAGTCAAGAAAAGGTATGTTTAAAGYTATTTAYWTYTCTTTTTGATGTCTGAAAGTCTTTATCTTTCTCCCTACTCGACTTTTTGACTATATACGGGATTTAAAGAGGAGAGATTATTTATCAAAGACCCACATGTGTCTTTGTTGGGGACGATAATCTGTGACCCAAGTCCTTTAAATCTCCAAGAAAGAAGGAAAAATTCCTTGCATGTGAGGTCCGATCACATTTTCGGATGATAGGTCTTGCATGCAACTCTAATCGGATTTATCCCTTTGAAAACTTATTGGAATCGGGATTTATTTTTTTTGTTTTCTGGAAGTTATTCAAAGATGATGGTTTTGTGTTAGAATCGGTGATGAAGGCGTGTGGCTCAAGAATTGTGGTTTATTCTTGAAAAAAGTGTTAAACCCACTCAAAATCTCTTGGTTTTGGTAATTGACGGCTGCCATCATTTGTTTTGGGATGACATTTAATGATATCATTATTTGGATTTTTGGAAGGTTCCTATTTAATAAATAATTAAATCGGCTTTATTTTATAAAAACACTTGATGACCTTGCATTTAGAACAATCTTGCTCTACCTTAGCCAACGAAAAACTGTAAGTAATATAGCACTGGTTGGTCTGTCAGGAAGTGCGAGCGAGCATAGCAAGTCCTTAAGGAATCATTCGGATAATCGCAAAACAGGTGTGTTCTCACGGCCCCACTTTTAATGCTTTTTATATTTCTAGGGAAAAAGCATGAAATTGAGCAAACTTTGCATGTTAATGTATTTGAAATATTGGGGACTAAAGAACTGTTTAGTCGATGCTTTGCTTGAAACCATTGGGCTAAGGAACTGCTTAGTCAAGTTTTACTTGGAACCTCTTGGGCTAAGGAACTGCTTAGTCGGGTTCATTATGT
>NW_020201200.1:43220-71130 GCF_001531365.2 Cynara cardunculus var. scolymus | reverse complement strand
TTTATCGAACCGTGGGACCAGGGTAGTGAACGGGCTACTTCTGGTTGTTCGAAAATTTAATGGGGCATATTGGTCAGGTAAGGCTCAGTAGCGTCTCAAGTGTTWCMTCGYGAGAGATTTACATTTATTAAGTGCAAAGAATTCGCATAAGTTTGCTATTACTTGAATTATGCATTGTAATGTTTTATGCATGTGAAAACCCGTGAACTCACCAACTCTTTGTAGTTGACCTTGTTTTTATTTCATGCTTTTCAGGTTCTGACTAAGTGGATTGGTTTTTAAGGGAACATACTTGAGCCAAGATCGATTAAGTCAAGTTTTTGATGTAATTACGAACGTTGTGTAAATTCTAACTCCTGTTATGTCGATGAACCATTTTGTTTTGAGCAACTTAAAATAGTGTTATTTAGGAACTGTTGCTATGACCCGCTTGTCTGTTAGCATCCCGTGTTTCCGCTTTAGCGGGGTGTGACAATGTCCTTTGATGATTCTTCACCAATGACTTTTGGACACATCAGTTCTGGACTCGGACTACAACTGAGAGCCTCTAATTCATCACTTGCCAAACCAAATGAATCAGAGTTAGCTCACATATTCGAAGACATCTTTGAAAAAGAAGTAGACTTAGGACAAGCCCCTACTGATAAACCCTCTTCCAGAGCCGATGAAGAACATGAAGTCTCCAATGCTGAAGGTACACCTCTTTCTAAAACTCATGTTACTTCACCGTCTACTTCTTCTATGTCTTCAGATCCAGAGCATAAATCTGAAGATGGTCTATTCGAGGGGGAGCAAAAAGTTTGATCGGTCGATGAAGAACTGCACCCTATTGCTCCAAAACCCCAATCTTGCACCAAGTGGACAAAAGACCATCCAGAACACCAAATCATTGGTGATCCATCATCTGGTGTCAAGACGAGATCTGCTACAGCTAATGAATGCCTCTTCGCCATCTTTCTGAGCATGATCGAACCGAAGAAGATTTCGGAAGCCCTACAAGACCCAAACTGGATAGATGCAATGTAAGAAGAACTACTCCAGTTTGAGAGAAACAAAGTGTAGTCCCGCATGCCTCTACCCCAAGGGAAGACGGCCATAGGAACCAAATGGATCTTCAGAAACAAAAAGGATGAAGATGGCATAGTAGTAAGGAACAAGGCCAGGCTTGTTGCCAAGGGCTACTTCCAGCAAGAAGGGATTGACTACGTTGAAACATTTGCTCCTGTCTTAAGACTTGAAGCCATCAGGATATTCCTAGCCTATGCAGCACACAAAGGCTTCAAGGTCTATCAGATGTATGACAAGTTTGCCTTCCTCAATGCCAAGCTTCAAGAACAAGTATACGTGCAGCAGCCCCCTGGATTTGAAAATCTAAAGCATCCAGAGTATGCTTACTTTCTGGACAAAGCTCTCTACGGGCTTGGTATGATACACTCTCTACCTTCCTCATCGACAATGGATTCGAAAAATGTACAATCGATACAACCCTCTTTCTCAAGAAGTATAAAGGTGACATACTACTTGTGCAAATATATGTGGATGATATCATATTTGGTTCTACCAATGCTAAATTTTGCGAAAAAATCTCAGAGCTGATGAAAAGAAAATTTGAGATGAGTATGATTGGAGAACTTAGTTTCTTCCTTGATCTTCAAAAAAAACAAACTCCATAAGGGATTTTCATCAATCAGTCCATGTATGTGACTAACCTTCTAAAGAAGTACTCTCTCTCAAATTCATCATCGATGAGAACACCAATGGCTACAGGAGCTAAGTTGTTTGTTGATCCATCAGGCAAATATGTAGATGTAACAACCTACAAAGGCATGATTGGATCACTCCTGTATCTAACCCCTAGTAGACGAGATATTATGTTTGCTACATATGTTTGTGCAAGGTATCAAGCCAATCCTAAGGAATCTCATCTCTCTGCGGTCAAGAGGATCTTTATATATCTCAAGGGAACCCCTTCATTGGGTCTCTGGTATCCAAAGAACTCTGGCTTTGATCTAATAGCCTACACAGATGCAGATCATGCAGTTTGCAAGCTTGACAGAAAGAGTACGTCTAGAAACTGTCAACTCTTGGGGGACAAGCTGTTAAGTTGGACATCCAGAAAACAAAATTGTGTTTCAACCTCTAAAATAGAAGCAGAATATGTTGCTGCTACTAGTTGTTGTTCACAAGTACTCTGGATGAAGACTCAGCTTAAGGACTTTGGCTTTGAGTATAAAAAGATTCCCATCCTCTATGACTCCAATAGTGCTATAGCCATCTTTGCAAATCTTGTGCAGCATTCCAAGACCAAACACATCGATGTGACCAATCACTTTCTGAAGGACAATGTCAAAAAAGGTACAATAGAAATGTACTTTGTTCCTACAGAGATCCAACTTGATGAATTTTTCACAAAAGCTCTTGATGAGAAAATATTTTTATTTCTTGTCAGCAAGATGGGTATGATGAATCTCACCACTTAGAGGCAATCTATTGTTTAAAACAAGAGATCTTCAATATCTCTTGGTTATGCCTATAAGTGATACATATGTATGCCATAATCTCAAACTACTCTAAACCAGAGGCTCTGGTTCTAAAGACCAGAGCCTCTGGCCAATTAGAAATACTTGTTTAATTTTTGGCCAAACATTTTTTTTCGTCGCCTTTGGAACCAGAGCCCGTCTGGTCCAAAGCAAATACTTTGTGATTTCTCACTAAGTACCCCTTTCCAACTAGAGCCTCTGGATTCCAATCTTTTGAGACCAGAGCCTCTTTGGTCCCAAACTTGGTCTCCCTCACACTTTCATACATATTACTTAGTCATATTTTATCACTCATGCAACCAGAGCCTCTGGTTCCAAAGACCGAAGCTTCTGGTTTCCAAGTGCTTTGCGACAAGAGCCCCTCTGGTCCAAATTGGACTTCATAAGCAACTTATCATTAAAATCATTCATCATTTATCATTTTATGCATCACCTTCTCAACCAGAGCCTCTGGTTCTAAAAACCAGAGCTTCTGGATTCGAAGTCTTTGGAACCAGAGCCCTCTGGTCCCAATGGCCCATCCTTTACATATTCATTTACATCATCTTAGCCATAATTTCATATATTTCACCTCATCTTTCACAATCAGAGCCTCTAGTTGTATTAACCAAAGCTTCTGGTTATCTTATTCACCCTTCTTATTGATTCTAGGGGGAGTTTTTACTCATTACACAACTCTATGCATCATTTAAGGGGGAGCTTTGCATTTATCATCAAGCATTCATATTGCACAAATATGCATTTTCCCACCCAGAGCCTCTGGATCACAAAAATGTTATATCAATGATGATTCATCCCTTGCATTCAACCAGAGCTCCTCTGGTCCTACTTGAAGGGTATGTTTTTCCAATGCTTAAACAGAGCCTCTGGTTTATCTATCCAGAGTCCCTATTTCATAAAACCCAACAGTCCATTGATGAATAAATTCATCATTCATAACCAGAGCCCTCTGTTTCCCCCACAATATTGTCATGCACAACCAGAGCCCCTCTGGTTCTATTGACAACTTGTTTTAACCATCAAAATACATTCCTTATTGAAAACCATTTCATTACAATAAAGATGGAATTTTTAATAATAAAGTTTTTTTTTAAATCATTATTCTTAAGGTCTTATCCTTTTAGATTAATCATCTCAAAAAACCCAAAGACAATTGTATCCCTCATGCGCCTGACACTTTCAAAAAGGATGTTCCCCATCAATCCTTCATTTCCCAAACCACCCACCGCAATCTGACACGTGTCCACCTGCATTTATGACACTGTGCAGATTTATGGCCCACGATCACCATCACTAGTACCTTTTCACCAAACGTCCTTTTTCACCATCATTACCATTTAAATAATATTTCTCAAACCTCACCCCTTCCACTTGCCCACCTATATAAACACGTCTTCCTCACCAAGTTCTTCTTTACGCGAACAAAACTTTCAAAAGAGCTAAAGACGAACCTGCAACTTCTTCTACTCTTCAACAATGGCTTCCTCCGCATCTCATGAATCTCAAATCAACGACAGTCACGTGCAGTCGACAGGCGCTGACAGCCATGCTATTGTTTTCTTTTCGATCAAACCCAAAAACCACACAATCGACCATCGCACAAACCTCTTTGAAGACAGGTTTCCATCATGATCGATTTCTTTCAGAACTATATTCTCCAACTGGCACTCACCCTTTCTGACAACGGGGTGTCGGTGAAGTACGTTCAACAATACTGGCAGACCTGCGAGTTCTTCCCAGAGAACCGTTGGATCATGGGGGACATTGATGTCCCAAACGATATGGTTTGCTCAKTTAAGATTTCCTATGCAAAGATCTCGAAGGTTCTGTTTATCCCAACCAGATAGGAGCTCGGGATCGAACATTACGTCGAGCCACCAACGAGTTCAGACATCCTCCGTTTCATCAAAATGCTAGGTTACAACCGTGACCTTCGCAACACATCTGACTTCAAGAGGCAATTCCTGCCTCCAATGTGCAACATGTTCTTCTCGATCATCAACTGAGCCCTAACTTGCAAGCTCGGAAGCATGGATCTAGCGAACATAAACATCATGACCATCATGTATGGTCTCTTCTTCAACCTACCGCTGGACTACGCACTCCTCATCTACAATGAAATCCATGCAACGGTCATCAAGAATTGCAAACTCATGGCCACAGGAAAGCCACTATCCTCTGTGATTTTCCCGCGTTTCTTTACCTTCTTCATAAGGGACGCGATGAGGAGGCACGATCTGCCCAGCGAAGAACCGTTCACACCACAAAATTTCATGAACGACCATCGACCAACCATCTCTAAGGATGGTTACCCAACAGAAAGGCCCATCTACAGGGCAATGCTCAACGTCATTCCAGAGACGTCTGAAATTCATAGGAAATATGAACGCTCTCTGTTGTCCCAAAAACCGAGGGCAGCTACCCTAAAGCAAATAGAGCCTTCCCCTGACACAAGTGAGGGAGCGCAGAAGGAGGTGTCTTCATTGGAAGATGAAGATGATGATGATGACATCCCTCCAGCATCCCCTAGCCCAATAAACACTTCACTCCCATCTACCTCCCAAAAGGCAACCACATCTACTACCCCTGTTGATCAAGGCCAAAGGGGTATTGAACAAGGACGGCCCAGTCCGATCTCAACCCAACCTAGCCATCCAGACGCCACTCTTTAGGCCTTTGGAGATGTTTTTTTGGAGGAGCTACATCATCCATCACCCTTCTCCTAACACGGGGGTGATGAAGAAATAAGAGCTACATCGCCTCACAGCTCGCCACAACCCAACACACAACCAAAAGTATGTGTTTCTTCTGACTTTGAAGCTTCCATAGATCATTCAGAGCGATCTCCTATTCCTGCACCACCCCCTTCGATACTTGATCTAGCGAAGGGGACACACATCTACTTCTCTTACTCAGCCTCTGAATCCGAGGAAGAAGAAGTTGATGTCGAAACATCAAGAGATAGTTCCTCACTAGAGGGCTATCAAGGACTCGATGGAAGTCCTTCATTGCCTACCTTGACACAAGGCAATGAAGGCGCCTCTGGAACTGAGGCACAACCTACAACATCTATTGTTGTAGGGGTTACCCCCTTGGCTGATCTAGTCACAAAGGCAGAGTTCCAAGCCTTTGCTGACTTGACTCAGCGGTCTTTGGATGAACTTAAACTCACCTTAGCGAGGATTGTCGAAACCACCCCATTCATCGATCTTACACCCATTCGACAATCCCTTGCCACCCTTGAAGCCCATGCAAAAGATAAAACCACCTGCTTCCAAATGCTTCAACAAACTGTCCAATAACAACAAAACACCTCATCCACCCTCTCCACCATTTGCAACCAAACCATGATGAACACCCTTGCCACCCTCACGGCCCAGGCAACTGTGACCGATGAAGCCATAGCCTCCATCACCACCCAACTCAAAACCATAAGCACTACCCTCACCACACTTCCAGCCACCATACTTGCCCAAATACCTCAACCAACCCCTCCTCCACCCCCCCTACAGCTCCATCATTCGATGAAGCCTTCACTTCTTTTGCTGCAGAGGTGAGGAATATGATTACCTCCATCACCATCCCACCACCAGCTACTACCTCAACCTCCATCCCTCCTTCAACCTCAACACCCCTAACCACCCAGAAGACTATGCCACCAGAGCCAACATGAGGGCTCTCTCAAAGGCACTTATCTCCTCGTTCAACGAGATAAATGCAAAGTTCACACATAGGGCCACAAAACCAGCTAGGGCTCTATCGAAGTGTCTTGACATTCAACAGGGTCGCACAAACACCCTCCGTTTATCGATGGAGGAGAGTCGTAGAAGGAAGTTCTTGAGCAAGTACCTTGCTTCCTTCAGGATGACGAAGAAGAGAGCAAGAGCCTCTTGCTCAACTAGCCACCCGCTAAAGAGGCCAAGACATGAGGATCCTGCCCAAATTGATCATGGTCTAGGTCCTCATGAGGGGGAGAACCTGGCTCAACAATCGATGGAATCTGCTGCACCACCACCACCACCATCTCAAAGCCACCCAACATCCACATCCCAAGGAACCCAAGCTAGGGAACCAGAGGCTCAGCCCTCTAAAGATGTACACAATGTACATGTTCCTATAGCTAGCACTCAAGAACCCACAACCCAAACCAATGAGTTCTCACCAATCGAGGTGAGTTCTTCATCCGATGAAAACCCACCTACCCCTCATCCAGAAACTAACCAACCTTTTACTCCATCACCAACACCCCCTCATATAGAACCTTCCATCGCCTTACCCATTCAACAAGAACCCATAATAACCCAACCTACCTTACCTCAACAACCACCAACCCAAACAGAACCCATTGAACCAGAACTACCCCAACTAGAGCCTATTGAACCAAAAATACCTCGACCTGAGTCAACCCAACCTGAACCATCACAACCAGAACCTATTTCATCACCTCAACCCTCAACCCAAACACAACCCATCACCCAACCATCGCAGGTGCTAGAGGACATCCCTTCCTCATCAAGGCATCCTCCTCAAGGCGTAATCGATGAGATAATTGCAAATTTCGAGTCGCTGAGGAGACGTATAGAGTTTCCACCAAGGGAGCCATTAATGATGGAGAATATCCATCAGTATCTTTACCACGATCATGATAAAAGTTTGGTACTCAATCCTCTCATGCTATCACCAGAGTCGATGAATCTCTTGCACCATAGGTTCGTAAGATATACGATCTCTCCACCACAACTGTCTTCTTGAACGATGGAATCAAGACAGTTCTTGACATCAAAATGAGGACCTTCGCTAACAAAGCAATCAAATACATCAAGTACACCATGGAGCAAGCTCATGGACAGGTGAGCGTCTTCAATGACAATGATTTGATCAATCTCAATCCATGGGACTTGATTGATCTATATGGACACACAGCTTAGCGACAGAATCAAGGGATCAGATTTGGGATGGCAAACCGAGCTATAGTTCAAGCGATGGAGACCTTGGTGAAGTACAAAGCAAATAGCGACTTTCAAATTGCTCTTATTCTCGGCATCGATAGACTATCCTGCACTCCTCCAGACGAAGACGTTCCAGGCCTATAGGAGAAGAGATCTGCTTCAGTCTTAACTCAACCAGAGCTCAGATTGGTGTTTAAGAACGAGTTTGGTGTGAAGAAATTCTTTAGACTGATTGAAGCATTCAAGTATTCAACTTCAACACTTGAATGGTTTCAGAAGGTCATCAGAGATAGATTGGGTAGACCTCACGTGCCGATGAGAGAGGGTCAACAACTCATTCATGAGATCTCCACAATCACTCGATTCAGAGGACTAATGATGCGCTTCTAGGAAATATCTCAAGGAGATCATGAGTGAAGTATTTTGTTTTGTATTGTAATATCATTTTGTTCCATCACTTGTAAGAATTCATTCAGCACTTAGTCCAATGAAAAATTTGGCAAAGGATGTTTTTCTTTAGTTTACCCTCTATCTTTCACTTATGCTTTGAATGTTCATAGATTAGCTCATGTTTGTCTTTTCATTACCTAGGGAGAGATTGTTAGACCCCATAACTCTTATTTGTAAAAGTAATGAAAAACAACAAGTGTGAAGGAGTAAAAGGCCGATGGAAGACCTCCAGGCAAAATGACTAAGTGCCCAATACAACCAGAAGGCCGATGAAACAACCAGAGATGTGATGAATCGAGAATCTTCATAACCCCTCTAGTTACCAACACTTGGAGTCTTCTACAACAGTTCAACCAGAGGCACACGATGAAAAAGATATCAAGATATGGTTGAATAACGTCCATTAGAAGACAGCTGGAGATGACGAATCGACAGCTGAATTATACAAAGATTTAATTTGCTTTATTTATTTTCCATGTCTAGATAAGCTTTACATTTCCTAAAAGATTTGCTAGATATTCTCCCTAGATAGTTATCTCCTTATTTAGCTTTCTAGTATAAATAGGCGTTAGGTCTCTTGTAATCGGTTACGCTTTTTACAATCATTTGGAATAAAGTGAATCTTCCGGCACTCAAGTATATTTTTGAATATTTATATTTGTGTTCTTGAGTGTTCGTCATTTTATTCATCCACACGACATAATTAGGTTATTCTTAACTTAATTATTAGTGTTATTGAGAGATATGGGATCAACAATTTGAGTCCTTCTTCATTGGCCATTGATAGCCAATGGCATCGAGACACTCGATGATCTCGGCCGTTGTAGGTTCGCTGTCGTAGGGACCTTTGGGAAGGCGAAGAGCCATCCTTAAGGTGTTCATGCCAAACTTCACTTACATGCGGTTAAAGAAGAAATTTACCTGTTCAACTTGTCATCCAGGCTTGACCTCGACGTTTACAACCTCAGCAGTGCACCAGAACTGCTGGGGAAGTATTTTGACCACGATGGGTTCAAGGTTGAGAGCGAAAACAAGCGACGACTGTTTGAGAAAGTCGGCCGCTTCTTGGTAGTCTGCCTTGGATTAGGGGATATCCAACAAGGCAATGTGGTTGTTGGCCTTAAAGGATACCTCATCGAGAGAGAAACTCACGTTCTTGTCAGCCATATGTGTTTAATAAGAATAAGATAAAACAGATTGTTTGTAAAACCAAGATTTGTTTTGGAGAACAGTATAGGTAAGTTTTTGAATCAATAAAAACTTCTTTCGAAAAATCTTTAAAGAAGATTTAGGGTTTTTCAAGTAGAATGTGTTTACAGAAACAAGATTATAACCAAGTAAGAGTTGGTTAAATAACCTTTATCGTTTAATATTTCAAGAGAACAAGTTTCGTGAAATCATTAAACTTATTTCTTAACATATAAATAAAGAAAAGAAGGATTGACCTTAGAGATTTAGAGAGAAAAGGTCGAAAGGTTCTTGAAGATTTGAGAGAGTTCTTGCTTTGGAAAAAATTTGCAGAGGTTCGTCTTAGAAATTTTGAAATCGTAAAGAGAACAGTGGAGAAAAAGTCTCATATTTATAGGTAGGAGGAGAGAGAAGGAATATGAGAGAAAGAAAAGACGACGGTTTGGGAAAGGGGCCATAATGAAAAATGGCATGTTCTCATCCATGATTGAATGGCACTAAATGAGGTAGCGTAATGACAGTACTTTTTTGCGCGTCTCAAAGCGTTACGCATAGTAAATAGAGAATGTCATCATAAAGACGGTTCACTAACTATTTTCTCTTAAAAACGAAGGGTTTTTAAGAAAAATGAAGAGTCATACAGTGTTTAAATAAACACTGAAAAGACCGTTTAAAACAATTTCATCACTGAAGAAGAAAAGCTTTAGTGAAGGTTTTAAGACATCAGTGTCAGTGATAAGAGAATCACTGAACCTGGCATTTAAAAACATTTTAATCACTGATCAAAAGGGTTCAGTGATCATTTTTTATTTTTAAGAGAATAAGTATAAAAATATACCCATAGATATGGTCAGTGATAAGAGAATTACTGAAACCAACTTTTAAAACTTTAGTCACTGAAGAAGAAAAGCTTCAATGAACAGTTTAAGTCGAAGAAGAGAAGAGTAATCATATCTTTGAGAGAATAGATATATATTTACTCAAAAGTTTAATGTCAGAGATAGAGCACTAAATCATTTCACTTACTGAGTGATGTTTAATAGTTGAAGATTAGTCTTCAGTGTTTAACATTCCCAATTCGCTGATCAAGATGTTGAATCTTGTCTCATCAAAAGGCTTGGTGAAAAGGTTAGCTAGCTGGTACTCAGTTGGAACGAAGTGAAGTTCAATATCACCATTCATAGCATGGTCTCTGATAAAATGATATCGGATCTCAATATGTAATTGCAATAACACTAGTGCTATCGTAATAGATAGGAACCTTTGAAAACTGAAAATCGTAGTCCATCAGCTGGTTTTTTCATCCAAAGTATTCGGGTACAACAACTACCAGCGGCTACATATTCAGCTTCAGCTATTGATGTGGACACTCAGTCTTGCTTTTCGCTTGTCCAACTCACCAACTTTCCACCTAGAAGCTGACAGCCTCCAGCGGTGCTTTTCCTATCAATTTTGCAACCTGCAAAATCACTATCCGAATAACCTATTAGGTCAAAACCTGAACCTTTAGGGTACCAAAGACCCAAGTTAGGAGTTTCCTTAAGTTATTTGAATATGCGTTTGACATCAATCAGATAGGATTCCTTTGGTTCAGCTTGATATCTTGCACATAAGCAAGTGGAGTACATGATATCTGGTCGACTAGCTGTACGATACATCAGGGAGCCGATCATTCCTCTATAAAGAGTAACATTTACAGGCTTTCTATTTGGATCCTTGTTGGGAGAGAATGGAGGAGCCATTGGAGTCTTCATAGTTGAACTATTGGATAGATCAAACTTATTCAACATGTCATGAACATACTTACTTTGATTGATAAAGATAACTTTATCAGATTGTTTGATCTGGAGAACTAAAAAGAAGGTTAGTTCTCCCATCATGCTCATCTGATATTCTTTCTTCATGCGATCAACAAACCGAAAACACAAAGAGGGATTAGTGTAACCAAATATAATATCATCGACATAAATTTGGACTAGAATGATGTGACCCTTAACTTTCCTAAGAAATAAGGTCTGGTCAATCTTTCCATGAACGAATTTCTCAAAGATGAGAAATGAGGAAAGGGTATCATACCATGCATGAGGAGCCTGTTTTTACCCATAAAGAGCTTTATCCAACCTGTAGACATGGTTTGGATACTTAGGGTCGAGAAACCCTAGAAGTTGTTCAATATAAACTTCCTCTTGAAGTTTCCCATTTAGGAAAGCGCTTTTACATCCATTTGGTAGACTTTGAAGTCGCTATGGGCAACAAAGGCTAGAAAGAGTAGAATTGCTTCGAGTCTAGCCACTGGTGCGAAGGTTTCGTCATAGTCGATTCCTTCTTCTTGTCTATAACCCTGAGCAACAAGTCGAGCCTTGTTATGGGTTACCACACCATCTTCATCCAACTTATTACGATAAACCCATTTGCTGCCTATCACTGATTTGTCAGATGGACGTGGGACAAGGTACGAGACTTTGTTCCTATCAAACTCAATGAGCTCCTCTTGCATGTCAAGGACCCAACTAGGGTCAGAGATAGCATCATTGATTTTCTTGGGTTCAACTAAAGAAAGAAAGTTGACAAGGAGACAGATATTACCTAGACCTCGACAAGTCTTGATACCTGCATCTGGATCACCAAGAATTTGATGATTTCAATGGTCTTTTGTCCATCGCTAAGATGGTAGAGGAATTTCATCTGAATAGATAAGTTTAGGAACAGAAGATGAGGCTTCAGCTGCAGTATCTTCAACAATAGGAACTATCGCTAAAGGAGCCTCAGATTCTGTGACTGAAATAGGTTCAGATACTAAAGGCATTTCATTCAGTGACTGATCAATGTTTGAAGTAGAAGGAGGAATACAGCTAATGGGCACAGCAGCGATCTCTGAAGAAGATACGTTGAAGTGACTAGCTGTAACTGGAATGAAGAGTGGATCATCTTCAGCTTCGGGAGATTCAGTGTTGAGAGGAGCACTGTAAGAAGCTTCAGGTTGTCCATAGTGAGAGAACATCCAGTTTTCTAATTTATCCTCATCATTTAAGATGGGTTTTGAATTAGCTGATTGAGATTCGTCAAAGGTGACATGAATAGATTCTTCTATCATCTGTGTTCGTTTGTTGAATACTCTGAAGGCTTTGGATACTGAAAAATATCCAAGAAAGATTCCTTCATCAGCTTTGGGATCAAACTTTCCAAGTTGGTCATGATTGTTGAGAATGTCACAAGTACAACCAAATATTTGAAGAAAACTTATAAAAGGCTTTATTCCATGGAAAAGTTTATAGGTTGTCTTCTTGAATATTTTCATGATCAGCGATCTATTTTGAGTGAAACAAGCGGTGTTGACAGCTTCATCCCAGAATTGAGTAGGAAGATGGGATTCGCTGAGCATTGATAGAGCAGCATCAATGATTGTTCGATTTCTTCTTTCAGCGACCCCATTCTACTGAGGAGTCCTCACTGAAGAAAAATTATGAGAGATTCCCTTCTCCTCAAAGAAGTTATCCATAGTACTGTTTTTGAATTCAGTTCCATGGTCACTTCTAATAGATCGTACATTGATGTTGTTGAGTACTTTTATTTTCTTGATGAACGAAATGATTTCTTCAGGTGCTTCATCAATGGATCTGAGGAAGAAGATCCAAGTGTACCTTGCATACTCATCAACAAATGACGAGTGTAAACTTCTTTCCAGCTATGGATTGCACGTTGACTGGACCAAAGAGATCCATGTGCAATAGTTGAAGAGGTGCAGTCACTGAAGAGATTTCCTTAGACTTAAAGCTAGCTCTTGTGCGTTTTCCTTTTTCACATACTGAGCAAAGAGATTCCTTCGCAAAAGAATGTTGAGGAAGACCAGTGACAAGATCATTTCTTGACAGCTCGCTGAGTGTCTTGAGGTTTAGATGAGAAATTCGTTTGTGCCATAGCCAGCTAAGTCTAACGAGGCTTTAGAGAAGAAGCAGCTGTTCTCAATGAGAGAGAAATTCAGATTGATGATATATACATTCTCTAGGCGAGAATCGATTAAGGCAACCTTACCATCTTTGTCAAGAACGTGACATGAATTCTTCGAGAATTTTATTTTGTAGTATTTATCACACAGTTGACTGATGCTAAGAAGATTGTTCTTCAGTCCTTCAACATATGCAACGCGTTTGAAACTTGTTGCACCATTGGTTAATATACCAAATCCTCTGGTATCTCTTTTTCTATTACCTCCAAAGTTACGGAAGGTCCTCTTTCTTCCTCGAAATGAGTTAGCAAAGGTTTGTCTCCAGTCATATGTCTTGAACATCCGCTATCAAAATACCATATACCTTTGATGTAATGCAAAAGGAAGCAATTTAAGAATGCTATTGGTACCTAGCTATTGGGGTCCAGCATTGTTAGAGGAATCATCCTCTGGTGCTGAAGAATCAGTATCAGTAGATGGCATCACTAAACCTGAAGAGGTTTGAGTGGAGAGAGGAACAACCTCTGACACTACTAAAGTAGTTTCAGTGGAAGTCTTCACTGAGCCAGATGAAGAGGCTTCAGTGGTAGGAACTACAACGTCTGATGCTGAAGACTTGTCAGCAGGAGTTGTCTTCGTTGATCCTGAAGAAGAGGCTCCAGCGGTTTGCTTCATTTTGGTTGCTTTTGCAGCCTTAGTGGAGGATTTTGCCTTGGTTGATTTCTCAGCATTGGCTACTTTCTTGCCCTTGGCTGGTGAACCAGGCTTGGCGGCAGAATGACACTTCCTAGCAATATGTGTTTTCTCACCAAAGTGTTTGCACTTCCTAAAGCTGAGGGTAGCTTTAGGGCCAGGAAGTATCAGATTATAAGCGGAACCAGCTCCAAGGATTCCCTTCTCATCGGCTCTAGGAGGAACCTTTGAGGCTTTGGATTCCTTAGGTGAAAAGTTCACCTTGAGCTGAGACTTGGACTTTAGAGAGGGTTCAGATTTCCTAGTCCTTGAAGAAGAAAAAGCTTTACAAGCTAAAGGAATAGACCTTGATCTATTAGACTTGTTAGACTTCTTGGGAAGGGGTGCTATGACAACGGATTTACCTTTGTCTTTGCAACCAGAACCTGAAGGAGTTCCTTCAAGATGACTCTAAGTAAAAAAAGACTGAGAGGAAGAAGTGTTAGAAATGGAAGAGACGAAGGTGCCAAATTTAAGCATGGCCCTGTCTCTAACACGTTCTTCCTTGTCATAGGAGAATCCTAGACCAGTTGTTATCTTGGCAGGGATCTGAGCGTTGATGATCTCAGAGGCTTTGATGGAAGCTTTACACCACCCTTCAATGGTAGCTTTCTCAGCCTTGAGTTCAGCGATTGCTCGCTCACACTCAGCGATAGCCTTTTCACGTTAAATGGTAATGGCTTGGTTTACAATGACCTGATCCCTATGATTTTCTTCGACAGAGGTCAGCTCTTTGATCTTACAATGGCAAATCTTTAACTTTTCTTGAAGATCAACATTAAGCATTTCTGCTTTAGATTTGCCATTGAGGGCATTGTAAAGGTCAACCGTCAGCGTATCTAGTGCAGAAAGACTAGAGGAAAAAGAAAGCTCATTCAGGAAACATACCAGAGTAGTAGAAGAGGTAGATGGCTCAGAAGAAGTAGATACTCCTAAAGACTCTTCATTTGCATGTTTGGCCATTAAGTAAAGATAGGTTGTATCTTCCACGTCAAAAGATGATTCATCGGATGAGTCAGCCCAGTCATGCTCTTCAGCTACAAGGCCCTTAGCCTTTCGATGGTTGTTCATCACCTTCCTGTACTTCTCCTTCAGTTTTAAGTACTTTTCATCCTTGGTCCTGAAGGAGGATGGGGTTTTGGAAGATGGCGTCGTAGCTTTCTTCGATTTGCATTCACCTGCAAAATGTCCAGGGCGGTCACAATTGTAGCAGACAGCTGAAGCCTTGTCTATTTTTTCAGATTTTTGCTTTTCCCTGATGGACAGCTGAGGAGATCTGCGGTAGTTGCTTTTGTTGCCGAACCTCCTGAAAGATTTAGTCAAGAGGGTCAGGGATTCATCAAAATCAGCTAGATCAGATTCTAGAATATTCTCAGAGATAGAAGAGTCTATCTATGTAATAACAACCGGAGGAAGAGAAGAAATAGAAAGGATAGAAGGGATTTCAGCTAAAGAAGCTTCAGAGATCAAAACTAAAGAAGAGCTTTTCATTTCTCTGGAATCTTTTACAAGATTCCTCTTCAGTTGATGATATTGCTCATGGAAGCAGAATCCCGTATAGAGTAGAGGGAGAAAGAGAGGACATGTCATTGGACATCTTAAGACACATGGAAAAGGTGTCCCAAGACTCAGGAAGACATTCCAAAAACTTAGTTAAAGTTTCAGAATTGGAATATTCCCTGCCTACAGCCCTTAGATCAATGTGAAGACAACTAAAATGTTGATGTACTTCGGACAACGTCTCAAACTTTCCACAGAGAAAGCTTTTGTACTGTCTTACTAAATTGATCTTTCTGGTTTCTTCAACCTGAGTGGTTCCTTCATATTGAACACAAAGTGTGTCCCACGTGGATTTAGAAGTCTTGAGTTTCATCACAGAGTGATAAATCTTGTTAGGAAGAGACATAGCTATTATAGATCGAGCGCGCGTGTCTATAGCTATCTTCGTCTTGTCTTCATCGCTCCACTGATGACGGAGCTTTGGAATCTGCCGTTCAGGAATCGCGGCAGTCATAGCTGTTGCTGGAATAGCCGGAGAAATAGCAAATGGTACATATGGTCCATTTTCTATGTAATGTGGAATTTCAGGATCCACACCTTCAAGAAAGAGGGACATCCGGTTCTTCTAGAGACTAAAGTTGTCATGGACGAACTGGGGAGGTTTGGCAAGAGAGCCAATATCTTGTGTGTGTGGGTTTGTAATTTGAAAAGCCATTCTAAAGAAGTAAAGTTATCTAGAGAAAGAGATAAACAAATATATAAAACAACCAAACAACTTAGAGAAGAGAGAACACTGCTCTGATACCACTTGTTGGTCCCTTGAGGGTCTACAAGATAAGTAAGACAGTTTGTAAAAGGGGGGATGAATACAAACACAATAGTTTCAAATTTAAAATGTATATTGATAAAGAAGATCAATACAAATTTTACAACACTGTTTAGGGAAAGATAAGGTAAGAAAACCTATCTAAACAATCTTTGGTTGATCACAGATTCTTAGCAAATGAGAAAAGAAATGTTATGAAGAAAAGTTATTTTACTTAAGCTCTAGAATGCTCAAAGTAAGAATTAGGGTTAGAGAGTGAGTTGTGCACACTCTGTATGGAGAAGAAACACTTCTATTTATRCCCARTGYATTAAATGTTCATTTAATGCAATATGGTAGGGTTAGAGTGTGTGTCAAGCCTTGAGAGGAAGGCTTGTCCTTTGCTACAGTGAATAGTACAAAAAAGACTATTCATGAGCAGACATCCTTACCTAAAGTTGGTGGGCAATAGCGTCGACTAGTCAGCTCCATACCATACTAACATTTAGAAAGGGTATGGGTTTGTCCTTTGTGTGCATAAGGACAAGACAACAACAGTCATGCTTGGCAAGCTTCTTTTGATTGCTGAATGCTGAAATGACATGCAAGTCTCTTTAGCATTTGCTGAGGCTTGAGCAGTCTTCACACATGTGTAGACAGGCTTGTAATCACTGAGTACCGCTTCAGATCACGTACTCGCCAGTCTCTAATCTTCAGTTTCAGTCTTCAACATTAGCTGAAAGTTCTTTGGTGTGAGTGTTGTCTTCTTGAAGTATCGCTGTCTCTGATTGAATTACAATACAAGTTCTTCAGTAATTACTAAACAGGTTCAGTGATGATCGCTGGAACTGAAAAGACAGAAACATAAATACATCGTATAAGTGAAAAGGGATTATCATCAAATCACTGAGAGAGAGGATCAACAAGAGGTCACTACTGCTGTTCCGTCGTGAAGGGGTTCCAAGGCAGGTTCAGAGCCAGCCAGAGGACCCTCCACAAGTGGACAAGGGGATTGGTAGAAAATCTCCAAGTCTGGTGCACCTAAACCTTTCTCTAAACAAGGTGGGGAAACTACTGGTGTAGAGGAAATGAATTCCTCTAGTTGGGATAGCAGCGTGATATGAGGAGACATATCACTTATCATTTTAAAGGTTTCACCCTTTTGAGATGGTGATCCTTGATACGTGGCCTCCTTTTGGCTTATATGACTAGAGGCAGATGCGACCTCTAGTTGGTTTGGCATGTTAGGGTTCTAGGTGTGCACCTCTGTTCAATGATCTTCATGTCTCAACCACTGGAGTCAGATGATGTATTAGCACTTGGAGTTGGGATAGGGAAATAAATGTGCCTATTCACCATCCTAGGCTGCTCTGGCTCGCCCTGAGGCAGAGCAGCTTCTACACCTCCTCCCTCCTCATCTTCTTATTCATCCTCTTCACTATCTTCACCTGTTGTATTTGACCCAGCAACATCATCAAAATGTTCTTGGTCATCTTCTTCGTCAGAGCTAGAGAAGTGCTCCAAGCCTCGATTGGCTTCTTCCTCTGCTTTGATTCTCTCTTCTTCCTTTAGACGAGCAATCTCTTCTTGTCTTGCTCTTTCTACCCTCTCCTCTTCTGCTTGTAAATGAGCAATTTCTTCAAGTCGTGCTTTCTCTGCTATGTCTTCATCTTCCTTCCTCATTCTCTTTCTTTCAACTTTCTTCTTTTTTGCCTCTTCTCTCTTCCTCTTTTTCTCTCTCTCCTTATCCAATCTCACTTCCTCCTCCTCTTCCTGAGGCCTTTGAGTATCCTCTGTTCCCTCATCCTCTTGGTTTGATCCTATGCATGTCGGGGTTTGAGACATAGGTTCTTGTGCCTCGCGTACACGTCTATATGCTTTCCTCACCTCCCTCGTCTTCATGTAGGCTAAGAGCTTCATCGGGATAGGCCTCTCTGTAACATATCCTTCTTTGTTGACGGTGGATTTGTAGTGTGTAAGCACATTCACCTTGTGTATAGGTAGAGTTCTCACATCAATGTCATTTTCGTCGATGATGGGTCTTAGAAGAGGACCCAAAAATCAAGGAAACAGAAGTGCTGGCAAGTCCTTTCCCTTAGCCACCTCTTGGCACTTCTTGGCTACAGCAGCCTTGAACTCTTTGTAGAGGATCAAGGAATAGTCTAATGATAGGTCAAATAAAATGTCATACATTATCTGGAGAATGTTGGTTGAGCACATGTCCAAGCTTCCAATCTTCCCGGTCAAAGAGCGATTCACCAATGTGAACATTATGTTCTATATTGGGGGCAGGTATTGTCGTCTGTATTAAGAAGGGTACTAAATGGCTTTGTTGTACCCCAAGAACTTCAAGAATGACATAATATTATCCCCAGATGGGAGAGGGGGATATTCATTTATCCCAAGATTCGTCTTTGTAGGAATTTGAAGAACTCACAAGAATAGTGACCTTGAAATTCAAACAGTGATGAACTCCTTTGAAGATGGTACATAAAAATCTCCAACAATCCCTTGTTGGGAGTCAGTAACTGAGCAAGTTTGCAAGAATTCTTGGATGAATCGTTCAGGGACAAGATCATCAGTGTTCGTAAGGGCAGGGTTCAAGAAATGGTGTTGAAGGATATCGATAACAGGATGAAATTTTGGTCAAAGCTGTCTAAGGAGAGTTGAAGGACATGGTTATTTGGTTTGAGTGGGAGAGGAACCACATTTTGAATAGTTTCCTCTACTATCTTGAGGGTAGTTGTGTGGGTTTGAGAGTTTCCTAATTCTAAAGAAGACATAGTTGCAGGTTTTGAAAGAGGGTTTTGAAAAGTTAGGGTTTGGTAGGAATCTGTTGTTGATTCTTTAACTAGGCTGGAGAAATGGTTTGATTGACTTACTTGAAGAACGAAGTTGAAAGATTCCACCACAGATTGCAGTTCCAGAAAATGGTTTGAGAGCTTGAAGAAATTTCAATGGCGGTTTTGAGAGCTTGAAGACGACGAGTTCTTGAATATCTTTGAAAGCGTAAAAGAAAAATTGGGCAAAAGGATTTGTTTAAATAGAAAAAATAGAGTACTTGAGTGAAATGCGCCCCCCCAAACGTCAGAAAACTGAAACGGTTTTCGCACCACCTGTGGGGAGTTGCCACGTGGCCTGCCAGCTCAAATGGCGCCTCCCGGATTTGAAAAATTAATATAACAGGCGGTAATTCTTTGTTAAATGTCAGCTAATTAAAATATTTAACAAATAAGAACTGTACGCCTTCCTTAAAAATAATATATTTTAAACAAAAACATTAAGAGGAATTTTTGGTTTGAACGAAACAACAACCATGAGACAGAAGCTCTGTATTTGAGTACAGAGTTACTGTGTTTAGATTGTTTAAAGAAATTTGAGGGAGAACCCAGAGTAGTACTTAAATGAAAGATAACATAACTTAAGATCTCATACAAAGGCTCATAATTGGACTATACATGTCCTCTGGCTAGTAAACTTGTTATGTTTAGAGGCAGAAGCTCTGCATAGTACATACAGAGGCTATGTCCTATAATTATAAAAGTTTTCCAGGTAGAGGCTCTGTATGATACATGATCTAACGCTCCCCCTCGACTTTAGCTCTCCTTGACCTGCTCCCCCTTGAACTCTGCTTGGATCATATATGATTAGTAATGCACAAGCATGACGAACAAGGTATAGAGGCTCTGTATGTATTATACAGAGGCTCTGTATCACAAGACAACTTAGACTTGAGCAAGAGGCTCTGCATGTACTATGCAAAGGCTCTGTCTCATGGATCATAACAAAAACGGAAGTATGCTCATAAGGGATGCAGAGGCTCTGTATAGTACATACAGAGGCTCTGTCTTAGTTAGAAATATTGAGCATACCCAACTTGCTAACCAAAAAGTTGAATCTCCTTTCATCAAGAGCCTTTGTAAATATGTCAGCAAGTTGTAGATCTGTACTAATGAAAAACATTTCAAATGTACCTTTTTCTACATGGTCCTTGATGAAATTGTAGCGTACGTCGATGTGCTTTGATTTAGAGTCTTACGCAGGATTGGCTGTGATTGCGATGGCACTTTCTGAGTCACACAAGATTGGAATCTTGTTAAACTCAACGCCATAGTCTTTCAGTTGAGTTTTCATCCAGATTACTTGGGAACAGCAACTGGCTGCGGCTACATACTCTGTTTCAGCAGTGGAGATAGATACGCAGTTCTGCTTTTTTGAGGTCTAGCTTATGATCTTGTCTCCTAGTAATTGGCAAATCCCTGATGTACTCTTTCGATCAAGTTTGCATCCTGCATGATCAGAATCCGTATATGCAATAAGATCAAATCCAAAATACTTTGGATACCAAAAACCCAGAAATTGAGTTCCTTTAAGGTATCTAAAGATTCTTTTCACAACAGATAGGTGACATTCCTTAGGATTTTCTTGATATTTAACACAGATACATGTAGCAACATGATGTCTGGTCGACTAGCCGTGAGGTACAGCAGTGATCCAACTAATCCACGGTAAGTCTTAACATCCACCGGTTTTCCAGATGGATCTGTGTCAGGTTTAGTTCTCGTTGCGATTGGTGTTCTCATTGTGGAAGACTTGTGGAGTTGGTATTTCTTTAATATGTTAGAGACATACTTAGCTTCGCTAATAAAAATACTATCCTGCCTCCATTTTACTTGCAAGCCGAGAAAGAATGTTTATTCTCCCATCATGCTCATTTCAAACTCGCTATTCATCAAAGCAAAGAACTTATCACAGTGCCTCTAGTTTGTTGAACCAAAAATAATGTTTTCCACATAAATATGGACTAGAAGCATCTCACCTTTATACCTCTTAATAAACAAAATAGTATCGATTTTACCTTTAAAACCATTCGATAAGAGAAAAGACGAAAGACGTTCATACCAGGCTCAAGGCGCTTGTTTAAGTCCATACAGAGCTTTGTCTAAACATAGACATACTCTGGATGTGTGGAGCTTTCAAACCCCAGAGATTGTTGAACGTAGATTCCTCCTTCCGCTTGCAATTCAAAAAGTCTGACTTGACGTCCATTTGATAGACTCAGAATCCTTTTAAGAACAAGCGTATAGCTTCTAGCCTTGCTACTAGCGCAAAGGTCTCGTCATAGTCTATGCCTTCTTCTTGGCAATAGCCTTTTGCTACAAGCCTGGCTTTATTTCTCACAACGATCCCATCCTCATCCAATAGCAATTTTATCTTTTGGTAAAAGCACAAGAGTCCATACCTTATTCCTTTAAAATTTTTGGAACTCTTCTTGCATGGCATCAACCCAACTTGGGTCTTGTAGGACTTCATGGACTTTCTTAGGCTCTACCATGCTTAGAAAGTTTACGAATAAACATTCATGGGCCGTGGCAGCCCTTGTCTTCACACCACTTGAAGGTTCACCAATGATCTGGTGAAGAGGATGATCATTTGTCCATGTTATTGTTGGGACAGATAAAGAAGTCGGGGTCATTTGATCACGTTCCATAGACATATTACGCATTTGGCTCATGGATGGTGAAGAAGGTTCTGCTTGCTCCCCCTTGGATGATGGTACAGAGGAACCAAGTTCAAAACCAGAGGTATTGTGCTCTGGCTCTATAGAACTGGGCTCTGATGCAGAGCTTGTTTGCTCTGGTTGTGGATTCGCATGATCACCAGAGGAAGAAGAGGTGTGTGAAGAACCAGAGACATATGTACTTATAGTTTGTGGTTCTTCACTTACACAGGCAGACGCATCTCTGGGTGCACGTACAGAGATGTCCTCATCGCCATAGAAGTCTTCAAATAAAAGCTTGAGTTACAATTCCCTTGACTTCATTTAAAAATTGGAAGTCGAATTGTTAAGCACGAGTTCAGAGCTGAGGTACTCCGACGTCATATGCTCTTTATCGTTGAACGAGACGTTGATGCTCTTCATGACAGTCATGGTTCCTTGATTGAAGACTCTATATGTCTTGGCTTGTGTAGAGTAACCAAAGAACTTACCTTCATCAACCTTCTTATCAAACTTGCCAAGTTGATCACGATCATTTAAAATGAAGCATCTGCAACCAAAGAGATGTAAAAATTTAACATTACGCTTTCTTTGGTTGATTAATTCGTAAGGCGTCTTCATATGCCTCTTTACCACCATTGCTCTATTTTGGATGAAGCAGGCAGTTGAGATGGCTTCTGCCCAAAAGTGGGTTGGAAGACCATAGCTTGCTAGAATTATTCATGCTGCTTCAACCAGTGTGCGATTCTTTCTTTCTACTACACCATTTTGCTATGGTGTTCTTGCTGCAGAGAAGTTCTGAGTTATGCCCTCCTTGTCTAAGTACAGATAAATATTTACGCTCTTAAACTCTGTTCCATTGTCAATTCTTAGCTTTTGAATTTTGCTTTGTAGAAGAACTTGAATCTTGGTCATCAGCTTAATCAGTAGCTCTGGGACATCTGATTTTTACCTTACAAACTCAATCCAAGTATGTCGTGAATATTCATCAATTAAGACAAGGATATAGTTCTTACCAAACAAGCTCTGTACAGAGATTGGACCGCAAAGATCCACATGAAACATATGCAGGGGTCTGACACAAGACACATCTGTCTTTGTTTTGTGGGATGCTCTTTTGAGCTTTCTTTTTTCACACGCAGAGCGGAGATGGTCCTTTTCGAACTTTATGGCAGGAAGTATGTCAACCAGATTATTCTTCACAAGCTTCTCTATATTTTGGAAATTTAAATGAGACAGCTTGTGATGCCAGAGCCAGGCTTCTTCATACTTACGAGATATGAGATAGAGAGTCTCTGAAATATCCCTTGGTGAAAGGTTCATAAGATATAGATTTCCCTTACGTTTGGCTCTTACCAACTCCTAACCTGATTCTGACATAATGGAACAAGCTTTCTTTTGAAACTTGACATTGTAGCCAGAATCACATAGTTGACTTATGCTCAAAAGATTATGTTTAAACCCAGAGACATAAGCAATCTTAGAGACAAAAACCTTACCTTGTAGAAGATCTCCATATCCCTTTATCTCTCCTTGCATATTATCCCCAAAGGTTACTCTACCTCCAACTTTCTCTCTGTATGAGGAGAGTAGCCTCTTATTGTCGGTCATGTGTCTCGAGCATCCGGAGTCGAGATACCAAATATCCACATGCGGCTTCTGCAAAACAAATTATAGGGATTTAGGTACCAATTTCATAATGGGTCCTCGATGATTAGGGGTAGAAGATTGCTTTTTAGCTTGAGTGAGAGGCAGCACCTGAGTTACCAGACTTGGGCTCTGGTTTGTCAGACTTGGCTTTAGGAGCCTTCTTTCTCTTCTAGGTCTTCTTGGAATTTATCCTTGATGTCCCAGAGAGAATACAGTTAGGATCAGAGAAATGCTGCTTCAACTTATGCAGCAGAGAGGAACATTCACAAGTATGTACACATTTTGAATGACAAAATGATTTATTTGATTTGAAGAACATATTATTACAATCATTCCTAGCATTGGTAGTTCTAACAAACTTCCTATCTAGATCTGATTATTTTGACGACTTAGAAAGAATTTTCTCAGATTTCTTCTTATCCCTTCCTGCTCCTTTGGCCTTTAGAGGCCTCTCTGAAACAGAGGAATTAAAATTAGAGTTGGCAGTGGATTTTCCCTTCTGTTCCGGAGTGAACTTAATTGGCATAGATTTGGATTTAGAGCCCTTCGATGCAGAGGAAACAGACTTTGTATTCTTTGCCCTGTATTCAAACTTTGGAGTGAATTTAGCTCTTGTTGTCATGCTAACAAGGCCAAAACCTAGGAGAATCTTTTTCTCATTTGAAAGTTTTGCAATCTCTGTCTCAACTTGCTCCTTAATCGAGTCCACCTCAGACTCGGAGTCAGAGTCAAGAAAATCCTTGTGTGAATATCGAAATACAGAGGTATCATTAAGAACTTGAGATTCTCGTACGCATGAGCTAGAGCCTTCATCCATCTTGTGTGTTGAAGAACTTTCAAAAGTATCTGAGGAATTACTCTCAGAGCAATATGTATGACCTTTAGAAGGATAATTAAAGGCCTCAAGCAAATCTTGCTTGAAAACATGTCTCACTGTTTCTGTGAAGTCATCCAATACTTTTGGATCCAGAGTTTTAAGAAAATTTTATGTGGATGAACTCTTGATATCATCTGGTTCAGGTTTAGCAACCTCACTATCAGTCTTAGGATGTTCAAGATTAGTAGAGCCAAAACAAAAGATCTCGTCTGTCTTCTGTATGCTTTTTAAATCAACTTGTTGCATACTCTTTGAAGAATAAGAGATATTTTTGAACTTTAACCTTTAAGTTTTGGCCCCACTATCAAGCTTACATCTTTTGATAGGTGAAGTTGTATGCAGAATTGGAAAATATGGTTTTTGCTTTTCTCTTAACCTAAACACATATTCAAGAGTAGTTTTCTTCTTTCAGGTTAGGTCTAGACCCGTATAACCTATCCCTGCTCTATCATGTTGAGAATTAACTTTTTCATACACCTACTGAGCATCTTGATATTTCTTAATCAAGAGCTCTTTTCTTTGTAAGCTCTGGTGTAGAAATTCTCTTTCCTTTTGAAAATAATTTTTGAGGGCTTCAGAGTTTAGTTTGTCACGTTCCTTTTATAAAAGCTCTTTTTCTTTCTTCTGTATAGCCGCTTTTAGTTTTGTGCACTCTGATTTAAGACTTGTTTCAGTGGATCGTTTTGTTTGAAAAAGTTTTTCATTTTCCACTAACAATTCTTGATTTTCCATAGTTAGCAGCTTTGTCTCACGTTCAAAGAATAATTTTTTTTTCAAAAGATTTCCTTTTAGATTTTTCGACAGAGAGCTTTTGATGTAGATTAATGAAATCATTTGTCAAAGCAGAGATGCTTTCTTCCAGGTTAGAATGAGAATCACAGATGGAACATATCTGGGAGTCGGAGTCAGATCCAGACTCTTCTCTGTCGTTCTCAACAGCCATTCCACATAAATGGGTTTGATCTTCTTCCTAGGATGAGGAGTCAGAGACCCAGTTCTCCTGTTCAACCATGAGACTCCTTTGGGATCGATTATACTTGTACTTGTTTTTGTAGTACATCTCATCTTTCACCAAAGGGCCTCTACACTCTTTGGAGTAGTGCCCTATTTTCTCACAAATGAAGCTTCTGACACCTTGCTTCTTCTGTCGGCTGTTCTTCCTCCTTCTTGTTTCATACAGAGGGAGGGTTCCTTCCTTCGAAAGCTCTGCTTCGGCTTCGATCGCCTTGTCTTCCTCGTTTATCAAAGACCTTCTTTCCAAATTTCCGTTGAAATTCCTCGATAATCAGGGCCAAGGAATGTGCAAAAGCACTGATGTCGTCGTCTTTAGAGCTAGATGCTGTGTCTTCTTCATCGCTCTCCATGATAAGAGCCTTCATCCCCTTTCGCCTTTCCTACTTGGATCTTCATTCTCTGTGTGGCTGACTAGATCCTGTCTCTTTTGAGTTAGAGACAAGAGCCAGAGGTCCACCCAGAGCAACCTTGGCCTTCTACACTTCTTGCTCTTGAGCTTGCAGAGTCCCAAACACGTCGTGTAATGTCCATTGCTTCAGATCTTGATTCGCCTGGAGAGACATGGTCAAGTTTCCCCATTCTACATTCAACCTCTTTAAGAAGAGCATGTTGTTTTCCTCTTGTGTTCTGATCACATCACATTTGCGACACTTGTTGATCAGTGTGTTGAATCTATGATAAGTCTGTTCTAATGACTCATCAGGAAGCGCTTGGAAACTGTTGTACACATTTAAGCATTGAGCACAACGGTCTTTTCTCATTTTTATTCCCCCTTCCAGCTGGTTTGCCAATTGATCCCATAGATCTTTGGTAAAATCGCACGCGTCCAAAAATTGGAAAATCTCATTTGGATGTGCCATGATCAAAACCCTTTTGGCTTTCTGGTTCACCTCCACTCTACGTTTGTCCTCATTGTTCCAATCGCGACGAAGCTTGGGAACCCTTCTGGCAGGTACTTCGACAATATCGCCAGCAGCAGGAATGCGAGGAATTAAAGTAGAAGGAACATAAGGGTTGTTTAAAATAGATTCATACAGCTCGAGGTCAAGACCTTCATAAAGTTGATCATCCATATTTTCCATTGGGGATATTCTTCCCTAATGAGAGTTGGAGGTTTTTCAACGATCCAGCACTATACATGGAGTTCCACGTTTGACTAGACATTTTTTTATGAAAACTTTGAAAAGAAGATTGATGAGAAAGTGATAAGCGACGTGGAATTGATTTCCAGAATACGTAAAAGCAGACATTTTAAAAGAACAATAAAAGACTTGAATAAATCAGATGCTTTTATTGGATGAAAATAAGAACTTTCAATCAAATGTATTCTCACAAGAAATATGCTATAGTATAAGTCGGCACTCTCAGGTTATTTGAACCTGAGGAGGAAGCCTCCTTATATACGCATAAGTCAAACAACTATGCTATAATTTTGGCTTGAATCTCTAAGTTGCCGAGTCTGCGTCCTTATCTTTTATTACCCTTGAAAAGTGGAGCGGAGCAAGTCAAGCCGACTTGATTATGTTTGACGCCTGCGAGAATGTCTGGACTTACATGCGTGTTCCATGGAGTGAGGAGACCAGAAGCTGTACATGTACTATACAGAAACTCTGCATGTACTATGCAGAGGTTCTGCATATGCAGAGGTTCTGCATGTACTATCCAGAGGCTCTGTGTCTGGAATGTAGCTTTGCATCAAGCACTTAAGATTTTTGGCGCTTAAGGCTTGATCGTCTACGGTGATTGAACGCGGGCTCTGTATGTGGGAACCTTCACTCTTTGAGTAAGAGCTGTGGTTCTCGACCTCTTCTGCATGAGAGCTCTTAGTCCAGACTGCTTCAATAGACTAAGTCCTATTGACTAGAGTAAGAGAGTTCTTACTAACACTTTCACAAGATGGGGTCTAACAGTTCTTTCAAGAGTACAAGTCTGAAGAGTTATTCTTCAGAGTTATTTCCTTATTACAAGTCTGAAAATTCATTCTTTAGAGTTAGCTCACCCGAATTCTAGAGTCTTCTTTTCCAGACAGAGCACCATGTAGAGCACCATGCAGAGCCTTTGCATAGTGCATGTAGAGCCTCTACATAGTGCATGCAGAGCTTTTGGCTTGCCTATACAGAGTGTGAAGTCTAAAGAGTTTTACTTCAGAGTTATTTCAAGAGTACAAGCCTAAAGTCATTCTTCAGAGTTATACCTATGAGTTATTTCAAGAGTACAAGTGTGAAGAGTCATTCTAAATTTAAATAAGTTTAAATTTAATTTACTGATATAGTTTTATTTCTAAATTTAATTTAATTCTAGCGTTAACTTCATTTTAACTAATTATTGATATATTTTCATTTCTAAATTGAAGTCTGAAAAGTCATTTTTTAGAGTTATACTTCAAAGTTATTTTAAGAATACAAGTCTAAAGTAGCATCATACTTTCGATAATCATTCATATCCGTAAGATAAGTTCCTGACATAATTTTTTTTTTTTCAAATTTACTCCGTGTAATACACGGGATCGAACCTAGCATATATGTATATATATATATATATATATATATATCATTATAATCGTCTCGTCAATACATTCAAAATGAGCTCAATACTGAATATTTTTGGAATTAATGAATATCTACGATTTAATTTGTTTTATATCCTAATGTTTTATTTTTATATATTAATAATAAATAATAATAGATTAACTAAAGTACACATAAAAAACATGTTTATTTTTTTATTATAAATTATAAAAGCATAATTTTTTCGCCATT
>NW_020201200.1:40904-43165 GCF_001531365.2 Cynara cardunculus var. scolymus | reverse complement strand
CATTTATTAATTTAATAATATTATAAAATATCATAAATATGTACCAATCTGTAGTATCTATATTTATTTATCTATATCCATACTATTTTATAAAATCTGAGTTATGCTTATTTTTGAATATTTATGAGGTATTCTTTTATAAGCTTAGTATACAAGTTTTAAAACTTCCAAGTCACAACCCTCCCACGATCTCTTCATTTTAAATCAAATCATTTTTCTTTTTTAAATTATAATATATACCCTTATAATTAGTTATTTAATTTACTTTATATTTTTTTTCATTTTTAATTTTTCATTTTACTTCTTTATAATGTTAGCATAAGTAATTGAATATGAGTACAAATATATTTAATAATACATTTCTTTTTCTTTAAAATATATCATTATAATCGTATCGTAAATAAATTAAAAATGAGCTAAATATTGAATATTTTTGGATTTAATCGTATTATTGAATATTATGAATATATACGAATTAATTTGTTTTATGTAACACCCCTAAACACCACATTTGCATATAACACATATTTCATTACATGGAAATATAGTTTACATCTCAAGGTCCCACTAGTACAAAGATTCCTATATGTACAAATCTACATATGAAAATTTCCAAAACAAATCCTATACTAACACATGTAATACAACATGTGTCTTCCAAATAAGCAATCTTAAGCAGATCTTCAAAAGCAGATAACAGGTTAGGAAAATAATCACATTTTCCCTTTCCCTTTAATGTCTCTGGACCCCGCTATTCCTGCATTGCATAATTTTTAAACATAAATGAGGGTTAGACTAGAATGGTCTAGTGAGAAGATCTCTTCTTTGCAAATGCAGAGTGATGAACACCAAAATATAATAAAGTATCTTTGCTCAGAAATATTTGCAATATAATTAAATAATGCAGTTCTCAATGATATGTATAAAAGAATGAACTCAAGAACCTCTGTTCTATTAATAGAATACATCTGCTTAAAGATCCAACATTCTTAATATAAAACAAATATTGTAACAAAAGATTCTTTGAATCATTAGACAATTCCTTTGTAAATATTTAACGGAAAGATTTAAGGCAATACTTGCCTTTTATGTTAAACCATTTTCCCCTTCTCAATAACATCTAAATTATTGTTTCTATCAGGAATAATATCTCTAATTCATCAGGTCACGAAGAAATGATGATTTAAAGTTATTAAATCCAATTAGTTATAATAATAAGAGTTATAATATTAACCACATATGACAATGCCGCCCTTATTCCAAGTACACCTCCCCTTGATATTCCACCTTTATTCCTCCATCAAAACAGGGCTATTTATCAGAATGGACAAAAGTCACCATGTCTGAAAGTATCAATTCCCAGTTCCAAGTCAGAACAAACAAAAGTCACCACGTCTGAGGGAACTACTATTTAAAACAAGTTTACCAAAACAGAATTACGTCACCATGTTTGGTAGAAACAGTTTTACAAAATCCACTTCCATATCAAAACATACTTACGTCACCATGCTTGGTAGGAAGGTTTCCCAAATTATAGTTTCATACCAAAACAGACTTACGTCACCACGGTTGGTAGAAACATTTTCCCAAATCCAGTTTCATACGTAAACAGACTTACGTCACCACGCTTGGTAGGAACATATCTTTTTATTTAAAAAGATATAAAATACCCTTTTAAAAATCCATAATTAAACTCAATAATAGACATTTTTAAATTATATAAATGTCTAAGATATTCAATATTTTAAAATTAAAAAATATAGGTCACCCGGATAAGTTATCCGGATATATAATCCAGACAACACTAACTCTTCTTGTCCGATATACTAATCCGGATAACACTTGGTCGATTTAAGACTAAATCACATGACCCATGTCCAGTTTAAGGCAATCCGGACAACACATGATCGATATAAGACTAAACCGCTCAATACGTGATCGGTTTATAACTAATATGCACGACCCTTAAGCGATTTAAGGCTAAACCGCACAAAACGTGATCGGTTTATAACTAATCTGCACGACCTATTAGACTCCATAATTAATAAGTGTAAAAGTAATGAAGAACAGTAAGTGATGAAGAACCAAAAGACCGATGAAGACATTAAGGCAAAATTGACCAAGTCTGGAGAAGAACCAGAGGGTCGATGAACAACCAGAGATGCGATAGAAAGAGCATCTTCATCACCCCTCTGGTCAACAACACTTAGAGTTTTCTTCAGCAATTCAACCAGAGGCATACGATGAAGATATGAAGATAA
>NW_020201200.1:20497-38224 GCF_001531365.2 Cynara cardunculus var. scolymus | reverse complement strand
CTACTGTCAGATCTGGGTTTATAACAACGACATAGAACGGGTTGAGACCAACAAGAAGGGTAAAAGACTGATAATCATGGCCATACCCAATGAAATCTTCCAATCCCTTGATGAATGTTCCACAGCCAAGGAACTATGGGATGAACTGGCAAGCCAACTGGAAGGAGGGGCAAAAACAAAAAAGAATCGTAGAGCACAATGTCTCAACGAATACACCAACTTTAAAGCCCTTCCTGATGAACCACTATAGAAGACTTACGATCGTTTCAACACATTGATAAATCAATGTCGTCGAAATGATATCTCCAGAACTAAAAAAGAAAACAATGTTTTATTCCTAAAAAGTCTTGGCGATGAATGGAATTCAGCTGTCAATGTCCCTTCAAGCAAATCAAGACTTAGACGGCTGGTCACTCCATGACGTATACGGAACGCTTGCTGCACAAGAGAACGATATCATAAAAAAAGGTGTCCATCGGTGGACCCCTAGCTCTTGCAGCTGAAGAAAAGAATGTTTTAAGGACCTCCACCAGAGATCATAAGAAGAAAGGAAAGAAAGCACTGGTGATAAAATTAGAATCTGAAGACGAAACTTCTGAATCAGATGATGATATTAAAGCCTTTGCCAAGTCTCTGGCCTTGATTACAAAGCAGTTCCAGAAAAAGTTCATCAAGAAACCCATGAACGAAAAGAATTCAAGAGAGAAAGGTATCAGTCATCCTATGAAAGGAAGCCATCTAAATTTCATCAGAGGGAAGACAGAAGAGATGGAAGAGAAGAGAGAGAAGAAAGAAGAGAAGATAGAAGAGATGAAAGAAAAGAGGACAAGGATGGAAGGAAAAATGACCTCCGCTGCTTCAGGTGCGGAAAACTCGGTCATTTTTCCAAAGAATGCAGAGGACGACGGATAAAGGATGCTGACTATTACAAGAATAAATACAAGTATAATCCTAGAGAGCGAAGCCTGATGGCTGAGAAAGAAAACTGGGTGTCTAATTCTTCATCCAATGAAGAAGACAAAGCACTCATCTGTCTGATGGCCATGTCCAATGCAGAATCTGCCTCCAACTCTGATGATCAGGTATGTGAGTCTACTTCCAATAAAACCAACTCTGCTCCATCTGAGCTAGAGTTAAGGGTGATAAAACTTTCAGAGGATTTCTTTAAATTAAAAGAGAAATTAAATTTTGAAAAATCTGAAAGAATAAAAGCGGAAAAAGAAGTAAGTTTCAACAAAAGAGAGACTGAACTAATAACCGAAGAAAAAGTCGAACTTGCTAAGGAAAAGACTTGCATCATCACACTTAAGAAATCAGAGGAAGAAAAGCTTCTGGAACTAAACAAATGAATAACGAAGGACTTAGAAAAGAAAACTAAGGCCTTAAAAGAGGTAGAGAGACTAAACTCAGTTGCTCATGAAGATTTATTTCAAAAGGAACGGGAAATCCTTCACCAGAAGCTTCAAACCAATGAACTTCTGATGAAGAAGTACAAAGATGCCCAAGATGTTTATGAAAAATTAAATGGTCAAACAGACACTCAAGGGATTGGATTCAATGAATTGGACTCCTTCATCGAATCAAAGAAATCCACCCTTGAATCCACTTTCAGACTTGGATTCATTCAAAAACCCGACTTTATCCCAAAACCAAAAGCAAATTTTAAAAGAGTTAAAGTCGATGGAAAAATTGTCGTTTTAAGATAGGATTTTGAGAATGTAGTGTACGAGAATAGTACAGGTAAGAAATCTGATGGAAGGAATGACACATCCAAATCAGACACCGATGAAAACCCTATGGTCAAACCAGAGTCTCTGATTGTCAATCCCATTTCATCAACAAGTATTGTTGATGAAAAGGAGAAGCCTAATGAGGAACCATCAGCTGATGAGTCGATGAACCATTCAAGTAAAACTGGAAGTTCATCTAAGTTAGAATCGATGGAACCTCAAGCAAATCACTCTGAAGCATCAACCTCTGAACCCACTCCTCCCACAAACATTCATGCTAGTTTTAACTTCTAGAAATCACCAAGAGACTTTCTTGATTCCGAATATGAAGAAGAGATAATCTGTGAATCATCAAAAATCATTAAGGATAAAAAACCTAAAAACTTCAAATCCTCAATGAAAACTGTTATTCCATCATTGATGAAATCTTCGGACAAAGGAAAGGAAAGCTGAGAAATAGCAAATATGTGAAAGATAACTCACAAGACCCTAGTACATCCTTCACGTTCATCAAGTTTACTCGTGAGTAAAAACAGAAGTGGCCTGCCTCTGAGAAAACTAACCACCACTTTTCCTCTCATTCAGTTGAAGAAAAGCAGACCTTCCTCAGGAGAAAAGAAGTAAAGCCAAAGACCTCTTCAAATAAAAAATCGGAGACAAGATTTACATCTCCTGCATTTACTTCTTCGTTTCCTTCAAATAAAAAGAACGTTAGACATACATATCCAAAGCATCATAATTGTCAATGTTTAACTTTTTTACAAAACCTGAAGAATCTCATGTTGACACATCACTACCCATTCTCCCAACACGTTTATCGATACAAAGTTAAAACCAATGAAAACGTGAAGAAGCCCAAACCCAAGGGCAATGGAAATACTACTAAACCTAAGCCTGCAAAGCCTAAGGGTAATGAAAAGAGAGTGGTACCCCCTACTAACAAAGGTGGACCGATAAAGAAATGGGTACCTAAAACCCCTTAATTTGTCTTGCATGGATTCAGGTTGCTCCAGGCACATGACTGGTGATAAAAGTCAGTTATCCTTCTTCATCGAAAAATTTGGAGGCTCTGTGACTTTTGGAGACAACAGCAAGGGTACAATCAAGGGATATGACACTCTCATCATAGGAAACATCTCCATCAGCAAAGTGGCTTATGTTGAAGGTTTGAARCACAACTTACTAAGCATAAGCCAGTTCTGCGACAAGGGTCTTGAAGTCAGGTTTCGCAAAGGCTTTTGTATCATAGAAACAATGCCCGGGTAAACCATCATCAAGGCAATGAGAGAAGGAAATCTCTATCTTGTAGATTTTGAATCCTCTATGGGACAAGACACCCTCTGTGTTCTGTCTCATAAGAGTGATGAAAATTGGCTATGGCATCAAAAGTTCTCGCATCTCAACTTTGATGCACTACAAAAACTAGCCACACAGAAGCTGGTCAAGGGAATTCCGGATCTTAAACTTGAAAATGATCATCTCTGCTCACCTTGTGAGATGGGAAAGCTAAGATGGGCCTCTCATAAAACTAAGTCAAAAACCTCATGCACCAAGCCCTTGGACATGGTACATATAAATCTCTGTGGGCCAATATCAACTCAAAGCCTCTCTAGAAAGAAGTACATATTAGTACTGGTTGATGAATACTCCAGATACACCTGGGTTGAATTTGCGAAGAAGGAATTAGATGTTCCTGATCTACTCATTGGAGTGATGAAAAGGCTCCAAGTCCTTCTACAACGATAACTAATTAAGGTTAGAAGTGACAATGGAACTGAATTTAAAAATGCCAGAATCGATGAATACCTCATCAGTGAAGGCATTACACAAAAAATTTCAGCAGCTAGAACTCCACAACAGAATGGAGTGGTGGAGCGAAGGAATAGAACCCTCGTGGAAGCAGCAAGGACCATGCTTGCATCAACAGAGTTACCCATCACATTCTGGGCTGAAGTTATTACCACTGCATGCTTCACCCATAATCGATCAATCATCAACAAGAGACACCAAAAGACAGGTTATGAGCTCATCAATCAAAGAAGACCAAATGTCAAATATTATCACGTCTTTGGGTGCAAATGCTTTGTACTCAACGATAGAGAATATCTTGGCAAGTTCAACAAGAAAGCTGATGAAGGAATCTTTCTGGGCTATTCTCAAACTGCCAAGGCCTACAGAATCTACATCAAAAGGACAAGAATCGTCATAGAAAGCATCAATGTGTCCTTTGATGATTCTACACCAATGACTTCTGGACATAACAGTTCAGAACTCGGACTTCAAAGAAGAGCATCTGATTCATCACTTGGTAAACCCAATGAATCAGAGTTAGCTCAATTATTTGAAGACATCTTCGAGGAAGAAGTAATCTCTGGACATGCACCAACTGCAAAATCCACTTCCATAACCAATGAAAAACATGAAGTCTCCAATACTAAAGGTACAACTCTTACTGAAACTCATGTTACTTCACCTTTTACTTCTTCTGTGTCTTCAGATCAAGATCAAGAACTAGAGTCTAACTCTGGAGATGATCTCTTCGAGGGGGAGCAAGCAGTTCCATCAGTCGATGAAGACCTGCATCCTATTGCTCCAGAACCCCAGTCAAGCACCAAGTGGACAAAAGATCACCCACACCACCAAATCATTGGTGATCCAACGTCCGGTGTCAAAACGAGATCTGCCACTGCCAATGAATGCCTCTTCGCCAACTTTCTGAGCATGATAGAACCAAGTAAAATTTCAAATGCCCTACAAGATCCAAACTGGATAGACACGATGCAAGAAGAGTTACTCCAGTTTGAAAGAAACAAAGTATGGTCCCTTATGCCTCTACCCAAAGGGAAGACAGTCGTAGGAACCAAATGGGTTTTCCAAAACAAGAAGGACGAAGATGGCATAGTAATAAGGAACAAAGCCAGGCTTGTTGCCAAGGGCTACTGCCAGGAAAAAGGGATTGACTACGATGAGACATTTGCTCCTATTGCAAGACTTGAGGCCATCCGGATATTCCAAGCCTATGGAGCTCACAAAGGCTTCAAAGTTTATCAGATGCATGTCAAGTCTGCTTTCCTAAATGGCAAACTTCAAGAACAAGTATACGTGCAACAGCCTCCTGGGTTTGAAGATCCAAAGCATCCAGATTACGTCAACTTTCTGGACAAAGCTCTTTATGGGCTGAAGCAAGCACCCAGGGCTTGGTATGAAACACTATCCACCTTTCTCATCAAAAATGGATACGAAAAAGGTACAATCGATACAACCCACTTTCTCAAAAAGCACAAAGGTGATATCTTACTTGTTCAAATATATGTGGACGACATCATATTTGGTTTTACAAAKGCAAAACATTGCGAAAAATTCTCAGAGTTGATGAAAAGCAAATTTGAGATGAGCATGATGGGAGAACTAAGTTTCTTCCTTGGTCTTCAAATGAATAAAGCTTTAGAAGGAATTTTCATCAATCAGTCCAAATATGTGACTGACCTCCTGAAGAAATATTCTCTCTCAAATTCATCATCGATGAGAACACCTATGGCTACAAAGCTAAGTTATTTGCTGATCCATCAGGCAAACCTGTGGATATAACAACCTATAGAGGCATGATCGGATCACTCCGGTATCTAACTACTAGTAGACCAGACATTATATTTGCTACATGTCTTTGTGCAAGATATCAATCAAATCCTAAAGAATCTCATCTCTCTGCAGTCAAGAGGATCTTTAGATACCTTAAAAAAAACTCCATCATTGGGTCTCTGGTATCCAAAGAACTTTGGCTTTGATCTAATAGCCTACACAGATGCAGATCATGCAGGTTGCAAGCTTGATAGAAAGAGCACGTCTGGAAGTTGTCAACGCTTGGGGGACACGCTGGTAAGTTGGACATCCAGAAAACAAAATTGTGTTACAACCTCTACAGCGGAAGCAGAATATGTTGCTACTGCTAGTTGTTGTTCACAAGTTCTCTGGATGAAGACTCAGCTTAAAGACTATGGATTCCATTATGACAAAATTCCCATCCTCTGTGACTCCAAGAGTGCNTGTTGAAAAAGGCAATATAGAAATGTACTTTGTTCCCACTGAGATTCAACTTGCTGATATTTTCACAAAAGCTCTTGATGAGAAAAGATTTTTATTCCTAGTCAGCAAGATGGGTA
Organism: Cynara cardunculus var. scolymus; assembly: GCF_001531365.2. NCBI lineage: Eukaryota > Viridiplantae > Streptophyta > Magnoliopsida > Asterales > Asteraceae > Cynara > Cynara cardunculus. The sequence continues at coordinate 32,334 of NW_020201200.1, read as the reverse complement.
TGTTGAATCTCACCACTTGAAGGCAATAAATTTTCTTTAATCAGAGATTCTCAATATCTCATGATTATGCCTTCAAGTGATACATAGCAACAAGCCATAATCAATAAGTACTCCAAACCAGCGCCTCTGGTTCTAAAAGACTAGAGCGTCTGGCCATGAAGAAAACTTTTAATATGGCTCAAAGTTTTTCATCGCCTTTGGTCCAAAGCAAATACTTAGTTTCTATTCACTAAGTATTACCTTCGCAACCAGAGCCTCTGGTTCTAAAGACCAGAGCCTCTGGTTCTAAAGACCAGAGCCTCTGGATTCTCACTCTTTGAGACCAGAGGCTCTAGTCCTATAGACCAGCGCCTCTGGATTCTCATCCCTTGAGACCAGAGCCCTTTTGGACTCCATCGCATATCCTCATTCATGTAACCAGAGCCTCTGGTTATAAAGACCAGAGCCTCTGGTTCTAAAGACCAGAGCCTCTGGATTCATTGTCTTTGCAACCAGAGCCTCTGGTTCCAAAGACCAGAGCCTCTGGATTCATTGTTTTTGGAACCAGAGCCCTCTTGTCTCAAAGACCCATTCATATGCATATCCATTTGCATACTTAGACATATTTCATACATATCTTCATCTCCATTTACAACCAGAGCCTCTGGTTGTATAGTCCAGAGCCTCTGGTCACCTCAATCAATATCGTTATTGCTTCTAGGGGGAGTTTCACAAAACTCAAATCTTCTATACATGCATCATTTGAGGGAGCTATTCATTCATCATGAATATCCATTGCATAAATATGCATTTTTGATACCAGAGCCTCTGGTTCCACTATCCAGAGCCTCTAGACATCTAAATGCTACATAATACACCATGTTTCTAACCAGAGCCCCACTGGTCCTACATAATGGATTGCTCATGCTTAAACAGAGCCTCTGGTTTGTCATCCACAGCCTCTTTTTCATGCAATCCAACATTTCATCGATGAATTCCTTCATCGATGTTCAACCAGAGCTCCTCTGGTTCCCCATCAAAAGGGTTATGTTCAACCAGAGTTCCTCTGGTTACATGTCAACTCTTTTTTTTCTTTCTCAAAAACCATCTTTAATTGCAAACTTTTTAAGATTAATACAAAATTGTAGCTTTTGTGACCAAAAACTATACAGTATGTGTTTTTAGAAGATCAAAACTTTGTAATTAGTATTAATCTTATAATTAGATTGAATTTTTAAATATAAATTGTTTTGGATTGATATTTCAAGAGATATTATTTGGAATAATTTTTAAATTATTCCACATAATCCAAACGTCATCCACCCACGCGCCTGACACAGAATACAGCATGTTCCCCATCATCTTTTCAACTTACCTATCCCCGTCTTGACACGTGCCTTCCAACATTAATGGCACATACAATCTAGACGGCTCACGATCCCCAAATCAAATCACCTTTTACCCAAACGCCTTCCCATTTCATGATTATTTAAATATAATAATCAAGAAAATCATTTCACGTTCTCTCCCCCCTCCTCCTCACCCCCCCAACTCACCCCCCACATCCCCACCTATAAATAACCTTCTTCAACCTCCATTCACCCTTTACGCTTCCAAAACCTGCACACAAACTTTGACGAACAAACTCACTTGCAACTTCATACGCAATGGCCTCCTCCGCTTCCCACGAATCCAATGACAACGACAGCAACGTCCAATCCACCGGTGCCGACAGCCACACGATCGTCTTCCTCACAATGAAGCCCAATAACCACGCCATCAAACTTCGAACCACCCTGTTCGACGATAGGTTTGCTGTCATGATCGAGTTCTTCCACAACTGCATTCTTCTACCCGCCTTGACTCTGACCGAGAATGGTGTACCACTAAAGTACGTCCAACAATACTAGCAGACCTGCGAGTACGACCCTGAAAGCCGTGGAATAATGAGGGACATCGATGCCCCAAACGACATGATCCTCTCACTCAAGATCTCTCGAGCAAAAGTTTCTAGGATTTTGTGCATCCCCACCCGACGAGAGCTCAGCATTGACCAATATGCCGACCAACCTAGTACCTCAGAAATCCTCTGATTCTTCCAAATGCTAGGTTACAATTGTGACCTACGCAATGCCTCTGACTTCAAGAGGCAGTTTTTACCGCCAATGTGGAATATGTTCTTTTCCATATTGAACAGGGCACTCACCTGCAAGCTTGGGTTGATGGATCAAGGAAACATCAACATAATGTCGATTATGTATGGACTCTTCTTCAACATCCCTATTGACTATGCCTTTCTCATATACAATGAGATTCACTCTGCGGTAGTCAAGAAGTGCAAGCTCCAGGCTACCGGCAAACCCCTAACCTCTGTTTTGTTTCCTCGTTTCCTATCTTTCTTCATTAGGGATGCGATGAGAAAACATAACCTTCCGGCCGAGGAACCCTTCACTCCCCTCTTCAAGATGCATGGCCATCGACCCACACTATCGAAGGAAGGATGCACCATCAACAGAACCATCTCCAGAGCCATGCTCAGTGTCATTCCAGAGACATTTGAGATCTGCAGAACTTACGAACGCTCTCTGCTGTCCCATGAACCAAGGGCAGCTACCCCATAGCGAATAGAGCCGTCCCCTCAAACAAGCGAGGGAGCACAGGAGGCATTTTCATCGGATGATGAAGATGATGATGATGATGATGACACTCCTTGTGCATCCCTCGGCCCTACTCAAATAAATCCCCCTCCCTCTTCCCAAAGGGCAACCACCACATCTACCCCTGGCGATCAAGGCCAAAGGGGTATTGAACAAGGACGGCCCAGTCCAAACCCAACCCAAACTAGCCATCCAGAGGCCATTCTTCGGGCCTCTGAAGATGATTTATCTGAGGAACCAGAACACCCATCGCCCCTCTCCCAACAAAAAGGCGATGCAGATATAAGAGCCCCATCGCCTCAAGGCTCGACACAACCAACCATATACCCATAAGCGTGTGTTGCTTCTGACATTGATGCACCCCTAGATCGTTCAGAGCGGTCTCCAATTCGTGCACAAAACCCCCCTTCGATACTTGATCTAGCGAAGGGGAAACACACTTACTTCTCCTATCCTGCCAAGGAAGAAGAAGAAGTCGCAACATCAGGAGATAGCTCCTCACTTGAGGGCTATCAAGGACATGATGGAAGTCCTTCACAGCCTGTATATTCACAAGGCAATGAAGGCGCCTCAGGAGCAGAGGCTCAACCTACAGCCTCCGTTGCTGTAGGGGTTACCCCCATGGTCGAATTGGTCACAAAGGCTGAGTTCCAAGCCTTTGTTGACTTAGTTCAGCGGTCGTTGGAAGACCTAAAACTCATCACCCAAGGGATTGTTGACAACCCACCATCCATCGATACCACCACTTTTCAAGAATCCCTTGCCACCCTTCAACAAAACCTTGCCACCCTTGCAACCCAAACCCGAGACAATACAACACATCTCCAAATGCTGCAACAAACCGTCATCCAACACCACAACACCACCTCCTCCCTTGCCACCCAAAGAAACCAACTCCTCATTCACTCCATCGCCACCCTCACGGCCCAGGTAATTGCGACCGATGAGACACTCAACTTCATAACCACCCAGATAAACACCATCTTCCAAACCCTTGACACCGTACCAGCCACTATCATCTCCCAAATCCCTCAACCAACCCCACCTCAAACAACTTCATCAATCGATGAAACCCTAGCCTCCATCACCAACCAAATGGCCACCATACAAACCACCCACACCCAACTCACCACCACAATACTAGCCAACATCCCCTAACCTACACCATCTCCCTCTGCAAGCCCATCCTTCGATGAAGCATTCTCTTCCTGCACTGCAGAGGTGAGGAATATCCTTACCAACATTCCTATTCCACCATCCATCTGCCTCCACCTCCATCCCCCACCTGCCTCCACCTTCACCATGGAATATGCAACCAGGGCCGACTTAAGGGCCCTATCAAAGGAACTTGTCTCATCCTTCAATGAGATAATTGAAAATTTCATCCATCACGCTACTCAGCCGACCAAGGCTCTCACCCAGAGCCTTGATGATCAACAAAGGTGCACCACCTCTCTCCTTCACACGATGGATGAGAGCCGAAGACAACAACCCCTGAAGGCGTATCTTGCGACCTTCAGGGAGGAGAAAAAGAAGAAGAGGAGCAGAGCTTCATGCTCCAATAGCCGCCCACATAAGAGGCCATGACATGAGGATCCAGACCCCGATGATCAAGGTCTTAGACCTCATGAGGGGGAGAACCAGGCTGCAGCTGCTCAACCGATGGAATTCGCTGCACCATCACCACCACCCCAAAATGAGCCAACCCAAGAAACCATACCATCGCCAACTGATACACAACCCACAACCCAAATACACCCCCCAACCGATACATAACCCATAACTTAAATTCAACCCCAACCGAACCAACCACGGTGCAAGCGGACATTCCCTCTTCATCAAGGCACCCTCTACAGAGCTTAGTCGACGAGATCATTGAAAACATGGAGTCGCTAAGGAGACACCCGGAGATACCACCATGGGAACCTATTATGATGGAGAATATCCATCAGTACCTCTACCACGATCACGATGAAAGTTTGTCTCTCAATTCTCTAATTCTATCGTCAGAGTCCATGGACCTCTTACACCATAGGTTTGTTAAACAGACCACCCAACCACCACAAGCTGTCTTTTCGAACGATGGCATAAGGATGGTTATGAACATAAAGATGAGGACCTTCGCCAATAGAGCTATAAGATATACCGAGTACACAGTTGAGAGAGCCCATGGTCAGGTCAGCATCTTCAACAACAATGACTTGATCAATCTCAATCCCTACAACTTGATCGACCTTTATGCATTCACAACTCAGCGACATGATCAAGGAAAAAGATTTGGGATGGCGAACAAAGCGATAGTGAAGACGATGGAGACCTTGGTGAAGCATCAAGCCAAGAGTGATTTTCAAATTTTTCTTCAATTAGGCATCAAAAGACTCTCCTGCACTTCACCTAATGAAGACTTTCCTGGCCTGCAGGAGAAGAGATCTGCTTCTATCTTAACTCAACCTGAGCTTTCACTTGTCTTCAAGAATGAGTTCGGGGTAAAGAAATTCTTCAGACTAACTGAAGCATTCAAGTATTCAACCGACACACTTGAGTGGTGTCAAAAAGTCATGAGAGAGAGACTGGGTAGAACTCATGTGCCAAGGGAAGAAGGGAATCAACTCATTCATGAGATATCAACAGTCCTCAATTATCGAAGACTGCTTCTGCGCTTCTAGGAAATATCTCAAGGTAGATCATGAATAGAGTTTCAAATTTTTTTTTGCCTTAATATGAAATGTCTTTGCTTCGAGTACTGTAATAATTCATCATCCAATGATTATTTTGAATTTGATGCTTTTCTTTAGATTAGTCTATGTTCTGCAAAATTGTTCATAAATTAGTTTATGTTTGTTCTTTCATTACTTAGGGGGAGATTGTTAGACCCCATAATTAATAAGTGTAAAAGTAATGAAGAACAATAAGTGATGAAGAACAAGAAGACCGATGAAGACATTAAGGCAAAATTGACCAAGTCTGGAGAAGAACTAGAGGGTTGATGAACAACCAGAGATGCGATGGAAAGAGCATCTTCATCACCCCTTTGGTCAACAACACTTAGAGTTTTCTTCAGCAATTCAACCAGAGGCATACGATGAAGATATGAAGATAAGGTTGAATCATCATCCCATGGAAGACAGCTAGAGATGACAAATCGACAGCTGGATTTCAAGTTTATCTTAATTTATAACTTATCTATAGTTTAGATAAACTTTATCTGTTAGTAGAATATTAGCTAAATAGTCTCACTAGATAGTTATCTTCTAATTAGCCTTCTAGTATAAATAGGTGCTTAGGCCTACTGTAATTAATGTCGCTTTTTACGTTTTTATATTGAATAAAGTGAAATCATTGGCACTCAAGATTATTCTTTGAATGTTCATACATTGTTCTTGAGTGTTCATCATTTTGTTCATTAAAACACTATCATTTGGTTATTCTTAACTTGATTATTAGTGTTATTGAGAGATCTGGGACCAACACGACCCTTAAGCGATTTAAGGCTAAATCGGACAATACGTGATCGGTTTATAACTAATCCGCATGACCCTTAAGCGATTTAAGGCTAAACAGCACAATGCTTGGTCGTATTCATACTTCTTCGTTCAAAACCTTTGTCCGGTTTACATAATTCAAAATTCTACCGACTCATTGAATCGCACGACACTTAAGCGATTTTTAAATAAACCGGACACCTCCTATCTAGTTTAAGAGTAATCCGGACAAGCTTTGTCCGGTTTAGACTTAATCCGATCATCCCTTGTCCGAATAAAAACCTTAATTGAATACCTTATTTATTTCCAATAATAAACAACATTCAAGTAAAACCAGTAACAAATTTTATGCAAAAAGGGTTTAGAAATCACTCACCTTTAAGAATGAACTCAGATTTTGAAGAAGATAAGAAATGCAAAGACCAACTTGATCAATACTAGATCTCCGGATAACTCTTCTCTCAAAATTCAAAGGAGGCAAAAGGACCTCAGCCACTACCCAACCACTACATTTATACTTTCCAAATTTGGAAAGTCGGCCACTCTCACACCCTTATATGTATGCATATAAAATTTATGATTACATATAACCCATGCACACACACATGCACTCATGCATATTAATATCATGCATACATACATATATATATATACACCTATATATGTTATGCATATACCCGCATGCATGAAATACATAGACTTATACATTTAACCCATGTAAGCATGAATTCACATAAACAATTAATCCGCATAATAAATACCTTGGGTAATAACCAGGGCTCGGTTATCACATTATCCACCCCTTCAAAATAATTTTGTCCCAAAATTCCTTTAATCAAAGAGCCATGGATAATCTGATCTCATATCTGACTCTAACTCCCGAATTGCCTCTGGTCCTTTGTGAAACTTCCATTGTACTTTAACCAGACTGATTTCCTTGTTTCTCAACATCCTAATCTTTCGATCAATTACGGATTCTGATGTTTCTACAAAGTTTAGTTTACTGTCCAGTTTGACCTCTGGTAACGGTACAACGAGACTCAGATCAGCTAAACATTTCCGCAAATTTGATACATGGAAAGTGTTGTGAATTAGATTAAGCTTTTCTATTCTAATTGATATACCACTGGCCCGATTCGTTTACATATTCTGAACGACCCAACATACCTCGGACAGAGCTTACCCTTCTTCCTAAATCTGATGACACCCTTCCATGGCGAAACATTTAAAATCACAAAATTCAATCGGCTTTCGACGATTATCAGCATAACTTTTCTGGCGATCTTGTGCTGTTCTGATTCTTTCACGTATCTGTTCAATCTTGTTTGAAGTTTCTTGAACAATTTCAGGTCCCGTCAACTGACTTTTACCTACCTCCTTCCAACACAACGGTGTTGATCCCAGATCTCTCAATAACACTAATAATCTAGTTATGAATAACCAAATTATAGTGATTTTATGAAGAAAGTTATGAAGACTCAAGAATAAAAATGAGATTATTTATGAACAGTCTTGAACTTCAAAGGTTTTACTTTATAAATCTAGAAATGTAAAAGAACTCGTAAAAGCCTTATTGTTACAATAGATTTGATCACCGATTTATACTAATCGGCTAATAAGAAGATAACTATCTAATGCTACTTTCTAGCAAATCTTCTATCTAACAGATAAAGTTTATCTTTCATATGGATAAACATTAATATTAAGATAAACTCGAATTCCAGCTGTTGATTTGTCATCTCCAGCTGTCATTCATGGTATGATGATTTCATCCTTATCTTCAAATCTTCATTGCATGCTTACACGAAGTGCTAGAAAATATTCTAAGTGTTGATGACCAGGGGATCAATGAGAATGCTCTTTCCATTGCATCTTTGAACTATCCATCGATCCTCAGGTTGAATTCTAGACTTAGTCGTTTCAGCCTTGATGTCTTCATTGGTCTTCTGGTTCTTCATCACTTGTTGTTTTTTATTACTTTTTACATCATGAGTTGTGGGGTTTAACAATCTCCCCCTAAGTAATGAAATAACAAACATAGTCTAATCTAGACACATATGTGAAGAACAAACACTAATCTAGTAGAAAAACATCGAACTCCAAATTTTCATTGGATGATGAAATTTATTTACAATACTGGAAACAAAATACATCAAGGCAAAATAAGCAAAAGTTTTAACTCATCACGAGCTACCTGAGAATATCTCTTTGAAGCACAAGAGTAGTCTTTGATATGCAATGACTGTCGATATCTCGTGAATGAGATGACTCCCCTCTTCCCTTGGCACATGGTTTCGGCCCAATCTTTCTCTAAAACCATTCAAGTGTATCTGTTGAATACTTGAAGGCTTCAGTCATCCTGAAGAATTTTTTAACCCCGAACTCATTCTTGTAAACAAGTCCAAATTCGGGTTGAGTAAGAACTGATGCAGATCGTATCTCCTGCAGGCCCTGGAAGTCTTCGTTTAGAGGAGCACAGGATAATCTCTCGATGCCTAGCCTTAAAGCAATTTCGAAATCAGTTTTGGCTCTGAGCTTTACCAGGGACTCCGTTGTCTTTACTATAACTCGGTTTGCCACTCCAAACCTTATGCCATGATCCTGCCTTTGAGCTGTGTAAGCGTATAACTCAATCAAGTCATACGGGTTGAGATTGATGGGGTCGTTTTCATTGAACACGCTTACGATCCCACGGGCTCTCTCCACGGTGAACTTGATGTATCTGATAGCTCGGTTGGCAAAAGACTTTATTTTCAAGTCCACACCTCTCCTTATTCCATCTTTCGAAAAGACAGTTTGAGGTTCTTGAGTAGTCTGTCTGATGAATCGATGGTGTAGAAGGTTCATAGACTCAGGCGATAGGATTGGAGGATTGGTTGACAAACTTTCATCRTGATCTTGATACATGTATTGATGGATATTTTCCATCAAGATTGGTTCCGTAGGCGGCAGTTGAGGACGTCTCCTCATCGACTCCATGTTCTGTATTATCTCATTTACCAGGCCTTGTGGAGGTTGCCTTGAGGAAGAAGGAGTATCCGCATGCACCACAGGTTGATGGGTTAAGGGTTGTGTCTCAGCTTGGGGTTGTGTATGGGTAGAGGGTGAGTTTTCTTTGGATGGTTCAGTTTCATGTGGTTGAGAGGTTTCTGGTGCATGGGTTTCTATAGGTGTTTGTGATCATCGAGGTGATGGTTGGTTTGATGTGGTTTCTGGTTGTGTGGAAAGGGTGAAGGTTCGAGGTGTTGGAGAAGGGGTTAAGGGTAAGTTTATTGTGGGTGAGGGAGTGAAGGTTTGGTTTGTTTCTATTGGTGGTGTGGTTGGCTCTTCATCGGTTGATGAACTCAACACGATGGGGTCTGGTATTGTAGCTAAGGGAACTTGTATATTATGTTCATCATCAAAGGGCAAGGCCTCTGGTTCCCTTGCTTGGCTTTGTTCGGTTGGAGGTGGTTGTTGTTGTGGTGATGGTTGATGTGGTGCAGCGGATTTTGTTGGCTGTGTAGCCGCCGCCTCTTTCTCCCTCTCATGAGGTCTAAGACCTTGATCATAGGGGTCTGGATCATCATGTCGTCTTTGTTTTAGGGGGCAACTTGTCGAGCAGGAGGCTTCAGTCCTCTTCTTCTTTCCCTTCCTGAAGGACGTAAGATACGCTTTGAGGGAGGCTTGTCTTCGACTCGCCTCCATTGATTGGAGGAGAGAGGTGGTACGTCGTTGTTCATTGGCCAGGTTCTAGGAGAGAACCCTCATTGGTTGGATGGCCTGATGAACGAATTTGGCACTAATCTCATTGAAAGATGAGACTAGTGCCTTGGACAGAGCTCTCAGGTCAGCTCTGGTTGCGAACTAGGTGGAGGAGGAGGCTTGTGGTGGCATGGAGGAGGTGGTGGATGTATATGGAGGGATGGGAAGGTTAGTGATAAGGTTTCTCACCTCTACAGTGAATGAGGAGAAGGCTTCATCAAAGGATGGCCCTGCAGAGGTAGGTGGGGGTTGATTTTGTTGTGGGATTTGGGCAAGTATGGTGGCGGGTAGTTGATTGAGGGTGGTTTGTATGGTGGCCATTTAGGTGGTGAGGGTTGCAAGGGTTTCATCGACTGATGAAGTGGATGGAGGTTGGGGTTGAGGAATTTGGGAGATGATGGAGGCAGGTAATTGATGGAGGTTGCGAAGGATGGTTTGTAGTTGGGTGATAGTGTAGGTAAGGTTTTCTTCAGCTTCAGTTGCCTGAGCTATAAGGGTTATGAGGGATTGGATAAGTACTTGGTTTCTTTGGGTCCCTAGGGAGGATGAGGTATTATGGTGTTGGGTGACTGTTTGTTGAAGCATGTGTAGGCGGGTAGTGTTGGCTTGGGTTTGGGTTTCAATTTGGGTGAGATGATGTTGGAGGATAGCAAGGGATTGGTGGAGGTCTGGGGTATCGGATTAGGGTTGATTGGGCACAATTCCTTGTATGATGAGTTTAAGGTCATCCAAGGACCGCATTACTGTGTCGACAAAGGCTTAGAACTCTGCCTTTGTGACCAGATCGGCTAAAGGGGTAACTCCTGTAGCAACAGATGCTGCAGGTTGTGCCTCTGTTCTTGATGTGCCTTCTTGGCCTTGTGCAAAGGTAGGCCTCGAAGGACTCCCATCATCTCCTTGATAGCCTTCGAGAGAAGAGCTATCTCGTGATGTTGCAACATCCTCTTCCTCTTCCTCAGCTTCAGAGGTTGAGTAAGTGAAGTGGATGTGTGTTCCCTTTGGTAGATCAGATACCGAGGGGAGTTGTACACGAATGGAAGATCTCTCTGAACGATCTATAGGTTCAACTTCAGAAGCAACACATGCTTCTGTGTGTGTGATTGGTTGTGGTGAGCCCTGAGGCGAAGGGGCTCTTGTCTCTTCATCACCTCTCTGTTGAGAGAAGGGTGATGGTAAATGGGTTTCCTCGGCTTGTTCATCTCCAGAGGCCCCAAGAATGGCCTCTGGATGGCTGGCTGGGGTTAGGGTGGGACCAGGTCGTCCTATTTCAATACCCCTTTGGCTTTGATCGCCAGGGGTAGTGTATGTGGTTGCCCTTTGGGAAGTGGGTTGAGGAATTGTATGAGTAAGGTCGGGGGTAGCACGAGTAGCATCATCATCATCATCATCTTCGTCATCGGATGAGGATGATGCTTGTGCTCCCTCGCTTGGAGGGGGATGGCTCTAAGTGCTCCGGGGTAGCTACCCTCGGTTCTTGAGAGAGCATGGAGCGTTCATAGGCCAGGCGTATCTCACTTGTCGATGGTATGACAGTGAGCATAGCTCGGGACAGCGGTCGGTTGATGCTGTATCCTTCCTTCAAAAGGGTTGGGCGGTGTCCTTGCATCTTGTAGACCGGGGTAAAGGGCTCCACAGCAGGTAGTCCGTGCTTCACCATTGCATCCCCAATGAAGAGAGTAAGGAACCGGGGAAAGAAAACTGCAGAGAGTGGCTTTCCTGCAGCTTGAAGTTTGCACTTTTTGATCACGGCCGCATGAATCTCGTTGTAAATGTGGAACGCGTAGTCGAGATTGAGGTTGAAGAAAAGCCCATACATAATTGTCATTATGTTGAGATTTCCTTGGTCTAGGGAACCTAGCTTGCAAGTGAGGGATCGGTTGAGGATGGAGAAGAACAAATTCCACATTGGCGGGAGGAATTGTCTATTGAAGTCTGAGACATTTTGTAGGTCACGATTGTAACCTAGCATCTTTAC